>NC_000087.7:47758346-47798346 GCF_000001635.26 Mus musculus
AATTATTTTTATATGTAGGTCATATCCCTCCTGACCCATTCAATTTCTTCCAAATATATTCACACCTGGGGATTAATTTTCAGAAAGTTATTTTGGGGAAACACATGTGATTATTTCAACATCTATAGTAGTGTGGGGGCATTATTCTCCCTACGTCAAGTACACTTAAGATCTTTAGATACCTCCTTCCCTGTGATAGCCTTGCAGCTCACTGAGTGACATGTGCATTTGATGATAAATGATACACAAACATTGAAGCACATTACCATATCCTGTCACCTATATCAAGTTTAAAATAGCAAGAACCACACGTGAGTAGAAAAATACAAATACATTTTATAGTGTCTTGAAGCTAAAATCCGCAAATTAATCAAAATATTATTTGGACTCTGTTACTTTATACCAGTGTTTTTTAAGTGTACAAGTCGCAGGCCTTTTCTTTGACCCTTTGCACAGGTTTATAGCTTTATAGTGTCCTTTTACCATCTTCATCCTCCCCACTATCCTCCATTGCTATCAAATCTCCCCCCTGCTGCTACACTTACTCTTCCAAAATACCTCCTATTTTTTAATGTCCCTTATTAAATTTATATTTTCACAATTGTCATTTTGAATTTTACTTGTCTAACCTAATATATTGTATTTTACCGTTCCATCCATTTTTTTAAAACAAAGCCCTGCACTAATACACATAGATGAGAAATATATTAATATGCCCCCTCTCTCTCTCTCTCTCTCTCTCTCTCTCTCTCTCTCATTTCTAAGCCATTCATCCAGTAGTTGACATCTAAAATCACTCCATATCATGTATGTTTCATACAGTGAGGCAATCAATATTGATGATATGGATATGTAGTGGTCCTTCTTAGATTTTTTTTTGAACTTAAATCAACATGGGAAGATAGAATCTCAGATAAAGAACTTCATCCATCACATTGGCCTGTGGCCACACCTTAAGGAATGTTTTTTTGTTTGTTTTTTGTTTTTGTTTTGTTTTGTTTTGTTTTGATGACTGTTTTTGAAGGATCTAGCTTTCTATGGATAGTGTCATATCCTATGCAGAAGATGTACAGGGTGTGGTGGGACCATGGAAGGTACTGAAAAGGATTTTTTTGAAGAACTGAAGATCTATGTGCCATGAACAATTAAAGTGTCCTCTAATTTGCAAGAAAATTTTATACGTACCTGTGTCCAATATTCTGTCTACACATATTTCAAAAGTAAAATTACCTCATCTATTTCATCCTGTTTTACTGCATTTAATCTATGAAATTCCTTATAATCAGAAGTGCTGGTAAATTTTAAAAACCTTTAAAATATGACTGGGAGATATCAGGTTTGTTTTAAGTTTATCACAACTTTGTAAGCATGCCCAAGATCTATGTTGTCCTCTTACTTTCCAAAGAATCTATAATTCATGATTGCCATTGGTATCAACACATGTCATTTAACCCTGTCAAATTCCAGCTTTGTTTGCATAAAAATAGTCCTCCTCTAACTGTGGGTTTTCATAAAGTGAAAATTGGTGTGCTATCCAGTGTGCTTCCTCAAAGAGTCTTGCAATATTTATGATAAGAAGCACAGCTTAAAGATAACCAAGGGAAAGGTTGGAACGTGAAAAATAACCACCATGGATGATGTCAAGTCAGAAACCGAAGACTTTCTCAGAACGAAAATAAAAACAAAAATGAAACAAAACAAAACACACACCAAACAAATAAATAAAAATCCAACAACCAAACAATAAAAACAATGCAAAGGTGAAATTCTTTGGCAGAATATTACTCAGATCATCAGGCCTTTCAGTTGGGATTTCATTTTTAATTTCTAGCAAGCCATATGAAAAGGTAAAGTCGAGATGCTGAACGTTTCTTTTCTGGTCAAGTCTATTTGGAGTTCTGTAGGCTTCTTTTATGTTCATGGGCATCTCTTTCTTTAGGTTTGGGACATTTTCTTCTATAATTATGTTGAAGATATTTGCTGCCCCTTTAATTTGAAAATCTTCATTCTCATCTACTCCTATTATCCTTGGTTTGGTCTTCTCATTGTGTCCTGGATATCCTGGATGTTTTGAGTTAGGATCCTTTTGCATTTTGCATTTTCTTTGTTTTGCTGATGT
Source organism: Mus musculus (assembly GCF_000001635.26). Taxonomy (NCBI): domain Eukaryota; kingdom Metazoa; phylum Chordata; class Mammalia; order Rodentia; family Muridae; genus Mus; species Mus musculus. The sequence continues at coordinate 47,760,466 of NC_000087.7, forward strand.
TCTCTATGGAATCTTCTACACCTGACATTCTCTCTTCCATCTCTTTTATTCTGTTGCTGATGCTTGCGTCTATGGTTCCAGATATCTTTCCTAGGGTTTCTATCTCCAGCGTTGTCTCACTTTGGGTTTCTTTATTGTGTCTATTTCCCTTTTTAGGTCTAGTATGGTTTTGTTCATTTCCATCACCTGTTCAGATGTGTTTTCCTGTTTTTCTTTAAGGACTTCTACCTGTTTGGTTGTGTTTTCCTGTTTTTATTTAAGGACTTGTAACTCTTTAGCAGTGTTCTCCTGTATTTCTTTAAGTGAATTATTAAAGTCCTTCTTGATGTCCTCTACCATCATCATGAGATATGCTTTTAAATCCGGTTCTAGCTTTTCGGTTGTGTTGGGGTACCCAGGACTAGGTGGGGTGGGAGTGCTGTGTTCTGATGATGGTGAGTGGTCTTGATTTCTGTTAGTACAATTCTTACATTTGCCTTTCACCATCTAGAAATCTCTGGAGCTAGTTGTGATAGTTGTCTCTGGTTAGAGCTTGTTCTTCAGGTGATTCTGTTAGCCTCTATCAGCAGACATGGGAGACTAGATCTCTCCTCTGAGTTTCAGTGGTCAGAGCACTCTCTGCAGTCAAGCTCTCCTCTCACGGGAAAGGTGCACAGATATATGTTCTTAAGACCTCCCTCCTGGCCGAAGACGAAGTCCCAAAACAGGACCTGTCCTGAAGCTGAGTTGCTTTGGCCTTTCCCAGAAGGTGTTAGCTTCTGTATTCTACACTCTCACATGTCCAGAAAACTCTCGGAGGAGTCCTGGAACCAAGATGTCTGCAGCTGATGCTCAGGCAAAGCACTCCTGCACTGGGCACACCCATTTCTCTGGCTGGGAAAGTGGCCAGATGTCTGGGATCTGTGCAGAATAATCTCGGCTGGGTCCCGGAACCAAGATATCTGCTACTGATGCTCAGTCAAAGCGCTCCTGAACCGGGTGGACCCCTTTTTTCTGGCTGGGACAGTGGCCAGGTGTCTGGGGCCCGAAAAAGGGGCTGTCTTAGAAGCTCTGTGGCTCTCGCCTCTCCAAGAAGCTTTTGGCTTCTGTAGTCCATACTCTCACCTGTGCAGAATACACCTGGCGTGGTCCCAGAACCAAGATGTCTGTTGCCGATGCTCAGGCAAAGCACTTCTGCACCGGGCGGACCCCCTTTCCTCTGGCCGGGAAAGTGGCTGGATGTCTGGGGCCTTTGCAGAATACACTCGGCAGGGACCTGGACCAGTCTGGTGGTTCTTCAGAAAATTGACATAGTACTACCAGAAGATCCAGCAACACCTCTCCTGGGAAAATACTCAGAAGATGTTCTGATGTGTAATAAGGATTCATTCTCTATAATGTTCATACCAGCCTTATTTATTTATTTTGTTAATATTTTTATTATTACATATTTTCCTCAATTACATTTAGAATGTACATTTAGAAAGTCCCCCATACCCTCCCCCCCCACTTCCTAACCCATGCATTCCCATTTTTTTGTCCCTGGCATTCCCCTGTACTGTGGCATATAAAGTTTGCATGTACAATGGGCCTCTCTTTCCAGTGATGGCCTATTAGGCCATCTTTTGATACATATGCAGCTAGAGTCAAGAGCTCCAGGGTACTGGTTAGTTCATAATGATATTTGACCAACAGGGTTGCAGATCTCTTTAGCTCCTTGCATACTTTCTCTAGCTCTTCCATTGGGGGCCCTGTGCTCCATCCAATAGCTGACTGTGAGCATCTACTTATGTATTTGCTAGGGCCCAGCCTTGTCTCACAAGAGACAGCTATATCCAGGTATTTTCAGCAAAATCTTGCTACTGTATGCAATGGTGTCATCGTTTGGAGTCTAATTATGGGATGGATCTCTGGACAGGGCAGTCTCTAAATGGTCCATCTTTTGTCTCAGCTACAAACTTTGTCTCTATAACAGTCTGGCGGTTCCTCAGAAAATTGGACATGGTACTACTAGAGGATCCCACAATACCTCTCATGGGCATATAGACAACCACCAAACCAAGACATTATTGTATATGCCAGCAAAATTTTTTGACAGGACCCTGGAATAGCTATCTCTTGTGAGGCTATGCCAGTTCCTGGCAAATACAGAATTGCATACTCACAGTCATCTATTGGATTGTACACACGGCCCTTAATGTGGAATCTAGAGTAAGTACCGAAGGAGCTAAAGGGGTCTGCAACCTTAAAGGAGGATCAACAATATGAACTAACCAGTAACCCCCTGAACTATGTATCTAGTTGCATATGTGGCAGAGGATGGCCTAGTCAGCCATCAAAGAGAGGAGAGTCACTTGTTCTTGTGAAGATAATATACCCAAGTACAGGGGAATGTCAGGGCCAGGAAGCAGGAGTGGGTGAGTTGGCAAGCAGGGTAAGGGAAGGTATAGGAAACTTTCAGGATAGCATTTGAAAAGTAAATGAAGAAAAATATCTAATAAAAAATGAGTTAAAAAATATTAGCAAAACCTTATATTAGCACGTTAAAAGCACATCCTAAAGATCTCAAACACAAAGAAGAAATGACACCCAAAAGAAGTGGTGGCAGGAAATAGTAAAACTCAGGGTGGAAAAAAATAAAATAGAAAGAAAAATACAAATAAATTTTTGGAACAAATATTGGTTCTTTGACAAGATCACTAAGATCAACAAACTATTATCCAAGTTAACTAAAATAAAAAGATAATATCCAAATTAGCAAAATCAGATATTAAATGGGTGGGGACATAACAAAAGACACCTGATAGGTCAGAAAGTTTCGCAAAGTGCTTCTTCCTCCTAGAAGCACACTTGCTCAACCATATTAATTGCTGCTGTATTCATAATTATCTGCAACTGGAAACAACCTACATGTCCATAAACTGAAGAATGTATAACATATATATTTCTACAATAGAACATTACTCAGCTGTTATGAAATGGATGGAAACAGAAAAAAACAAAAAACAAAAAACAAAAACATAACCTGAATAACGTATCCCAGTCCTAGGAAGATAAATATGCTATGTGTTGATTTATATGTTGATATTGCCTGGGCTGGATAGTTTTTTGTTAAAATGCCACAAAGTAAAGTCCCCTGAGAGGAGGGAACCTCAATTGAGAAAATGTCTCCATAAGATTAGTCTGTGCAGGCAAGACTGCAGGGCATTTTCTTAATTAATGATTGATGGGGAGGATTTCTGCCCATTGTTGATACTGCCAACAATGTGCTTGTGGTTCTGAGTTCTCTATGAGAAAGCATGAAACCATGGGGAACTAGCCACTAAGCAGAATGCTGCAGACACTCTGGGCCCCTTTGTCTGCGTGGAACGGATCTCTAGTCACAGGTGGGCAAAGCGATGGATGAAATGATAGACAGATACACACAGGAGAGGTTGTGTAGAATCTGAATGTAAAGTGTCAAATTGAGCATCAAACTTTTTATACAGAAGAGAATAGGGAAGTTGGGTAACACACAAGCAAGGTACAAAGAGGTTACTGGATTCATACAGAAAACGGAGGAATACAAACACAGAAGGTCTGGCAGGAAACACCAGGGATACAATTCATTGTTAACAACTGGGATCAAAAAGAGCTCCACCAAAGATCCACTTAATCTTAGAAGCCAGGGTCAATGGCGTCATGCCCTTGCTATAGTTCCTATTTTAGTCTATTGTATAGTCCACCTTCCCCCTAGGCCATTGTAAATACGTGTATATGTGTGGAACTCAGCAATCTATAGTTCTAAGTATGTATTCTGCTTCCTCCTTAGGTCTCAAACTTCCTTCTTCCTAGATGATGATAAATTCCTGTGTAGGGCAGTGACTTAGCTTTTATTCAAAGTGGTAGTATAATACCAGAGGCAATTCTGAATGTTACTGAATAGGCACCATTCTTACTGAATTCCAAGCCCAAGGTCAGCTCAAGGACTTTCTAGGACATTGGAACACTGGTGAAAGCTTAGCTATATCAGAATTCAATCTTTAAAAGCACTTATAATAAAATAACACTAAAAGAGAGCATGTGGATCCATACACGAGACTAACGCTGGAATAGGGTATGAGTATATGGGTTAATGAGAACTCCAAAACTCCAGAAAATGAGCTTCCATGAAACTCTGCCTCATGAGCACTTCCAGGCCTCTCGGCCTGTCAAGCTGACTCGACTGGCGTGTGTGGCAGCAGCACCCATCCACGGTCTCTGTATCAGCTCCTGCCTCTAGGTTCCTGGCCCATTTCAGTTCCTGTTCTGTCTGTCTTCAGATGATGAATAGCAATGAAGAAGTGTAAACCAAATAAGTCCTACCCTCCCCAACTTGTGCTTGGGTTATTGTTTTTGGTGACAGCAATAGAAACATTAAGACATTCAACATTACATATGTGATGTCCTGTCTACAATCTGCAGATCCAGTGCAGTTAGGTATAGAGGAAGGGATTTGGGTGCATACATGGATGCCCATGGTATAGAGAAATAGAATGGATTTTATTATTGGACAAAGGTGGACAAGAAGGAGAAGATCAGGTGGCATGGTGGAGGGAGATGGGGTTGAATAAGGAAATGCAGGAAGAGATATTTGAAAGAGAAGTATTTGATGAATGATGACCGAAAGGGGGAGGAACTGGAGAGGATGGGAGGTAGTAAAAGAACCGTGGGGAGTAAAATTTGGGGGGACTGTAAGCAGGGTCTATTAAATGAGAAATTAATATTATTTTTAATTTTACTAGAGTATTAAGCATGGCAGAGGGGCTTCCAGGAATGTACATTTTACCTCCAAAATACTGGGCTTTGATGGATTCTTGGTGAGGTGAACCACTTAAAAGCTCTTACCACTCTTAAACACTTAAAAGCTGGTACCACTCTGTTACCACTCATGCTGTTGTAGAGTTTCTCTCTACTTGCTGTCCTCACATCACATCCCTCATAATCTATGGATGGTATGAAAATTTAAGGGGGGTTCCAGCCCCTCACTGGGCAATATCATTGCCGCCCAAAGTGTTAGTTAGATCTAACTTTCTCAAGGATTGCAGCTGATGCAGATTAATACTTCAACCACGATCTTGGAAAGAATTACTATGAAAAGCATGCCTTTTTTTTTTCAAAAGTCAGGCTGGTGTTCAGATGATTATTATTTCCTTGTACCTATTTCCTCATTCTGATTCCTGATATGATTTAAGAAAAACATGGTTAATGAACACATGTGCACCCTGTGGATTCAAAGTAGAAAGGGATGATAGGTTTTTATATGAAAGTTTAGTTTTGTGATTCTTTTAAGATTTTTGAAGGATTAATTTTTGAGATAGATAAAAACTAATCCTTTCTGTATAACAGCAAATTTCAGTCTACCAGTAAGAGAAACTGGATGAAAAAAAAATTACCTTACTTGCTTACAACTTGTTAATCTATAACAAGTTTTTTAGTTAGAAATGTGTGTTGGATCTTGGGAATGATATTGGATATTTATAAACATAATTTATAAATAGCTCATCATAAAAGTATAGAGAGAAGATGCTTTTCCTTATATATACTCATAATTATTCACTAGAAGAAAATAGAAAGTAACCAGTATACATTTTATACTAATTGAAAGATTGTGCAGAGATATATAAGCAGTGTGAGAAAAATAAAGTTGGTGCTTTGTTCCATCCACCAAATGTGAGTATATATTTAAAGTGGTTGAAGCTTTGCACTGTCCAACAAATGTGTGTGTGTGTGTGTGTGTGTGTGTGTGTGTGTGTGTGTGTGTGTGTGATTGTTTGTGCTTCTTAAAGCTTGCTTCTTCTACCATGTATGTAAATGTGTCTTGCCTTCTTTATATGCCATCTAACCAACATCCCCTCCTTGAATCACTGAACACTCTATCACAGCTACTCTTGGAAAGACAGCGAGACAGCAAACACACAGAGCCCTACTGTGCATAACTTGAACATGTGTGAGACCACCCACCTCCTCCAGTGACACCCTTTCTCCAACAAGGATACACCTAGTCCAACAAGGTTACTCATCCTAATACACCCTATGGGCCAATGGGAACCAATTACATTAAAACTACCACACCTACCTAGCTACTTGCATGCATATATTCATGCATAAGAGATAAACAGAGAAAGAGGGTGAGAGAAAAATGAAAGAGCGAGAGTGATAGGTAGATGATAGAGAAATAGTTGCATACATATCTATATAAATACACTCAATCATTACTTCATACATACATACATACATACATACATACATACATACATATATAGATGACGGATAGACAGATAATTATATGCGAAATTAATCTAAACACTAAAGACATGGTGCCCTTTAATTCACACACACACCCTGAGCATTGTTTACAATCCTCAATTAAGACATAAAAGTTGAACATTCGAACTACAAAGACATATACAAACAAACCCACAAAACCCACAATGTTAATTTGGTGTGCATAGATTATATTAATATCTATGATTTCCTTTTTTTCTGTATATTATGAGAGATTACACCCTAAAATCTTTCTCAAACTTGTCCATTATTTTAGTGACTACTGTGTACAACCTGATACTTATAATCCACTAGATAGTAATGTTACAGAAGGTGTTTATTGTGCTGAAGATATTCAGCCATACCCCTCAGCTCCAAAATATATCTTTTAAAGACACATAGTAAGGAACGATCTTCCAAATGACCTCAAATGAAACTGTCATCTGGTGAAAAATAACACAGCACAGGAAGAATTTTACACATAAAATTTATATTCATGTGAATATTGGTCAAAATGATTACAATTGTAAAGTTGAATTACATAGTGGTATGTCTTTGAAACAATAGGAAAAAATGATGCGCATACAGTGTGTTTTCCAAAAAGAGTAGGAAATGTAAAACATTTAAACAGTGGGATGTTGGTTTCTAATGCCAGGAGATGACTAACATAGCAACAGACTAATAAAGTATCCTCTTCAAAAGTTAAAAGAAAAGAGCAACAACAAGAAGAGAACAACAATCACAAGGAACCATGTCATCCGTGGCATCTTCAGGAGGATGTGCAGCAATCTGAACATGATTCCAAGGACGTTAGTAGATGTCTAGTTCTTTATCAGCCTGACAGGTTTGTGTTCAACCATCCATGTCTGTATACTAAGGTTGGAAACAATCCATCGATGATGAGTGACCTAAAGATGATGAGTTCTACTCCCCACTCTCTTTGCTGCTCTGGAGACTTCAAACCTGAGGGGAGGAATGTTATATTGAGTATGAGAATGCTCAATGCCTCTTTGTCTACATTGTGTAAATTTGGCATCTCTTTAAGTGAAGTATAAGACCTGCTTAGGCCAGAAGGTACAACTAGAGGCCTGATGAATAAAGATGCTACTATAGAGACCCCATGTAATGAGAAAAGTCTTTCAGAAGTACACTTGGACAGAGGTGGAATTTAAGATCCAATTATTCAGAAATGGCATGTAGGCACTATTGTTGGCCTTAGTGTCAAACCGAGAACACCCCCAACACTAATCAGAAATGTATGGCTAGTGGTCAGAAGTGAGCAGGTAATGGATATTGGGAAGAAATGAGACCCTATGAGCCATGAAAAATAGATAAAACCTCAATGGTCAGAGGGGAAATACACGAGGGCATCTTTGTGAGAAATTGGAAATCTAAAACCCCTTTGTACAGGTAAACTAGTATGTTTGGTTGGGTAGAGTTTAAATTTGCATGTTCTTTCCTTGACGTGAGATCAAAGACACAGCCTACCTCATGCAGTGGAGCCCATTTCAGGTTCTTCCTAACAGCTAGCAACTCCTCATCAGAGACTAGAGCATCTGTCCACTATAGTAAATGTGGTTGCTAGATCAGGAATCAGTCTGAGCACTCATCAAAAACCTGGCTGACAGTTCCACACTAGTTCGTCTTCTCAGGCATATGTTCATCTCCTGGGTCTAGGTATGAATGGTGAGGAGTACATCATTTTAGTTTCTGCCTTGAGGAAATGAGCTTTTGTTCTGGGCTGTACTTCTTAATGTTCGGCTCAGGTACTTTAAGCTTGGGTGGTCTGGAGGTCCATTTGGGAGTTAAAATTGGAGGGGGGTTGTCTAAGTGTCTGCATCAGAGGAGAACATTGCAAGGTCATTATAGGTCAGAAAGGCATATTTGATTACCACTTGGGGAAAATGAGATCTGAGGCCCCTGGTAACTCAGAGTCAGTAGATTGAAATCCTTTTGGTCAAAGCAGAAGGATCTGAGGCCCAATTAAATAGACTTAGTAAGTTTACTCCCACAGGGGCATATTTGGAATGTCTGAGAACCCTTTGGATATTGGTGGACTGTAGCTCTCTATTAGAACAGGGAGGGCTGGTAGATCCTTTGGTGAAAAGTGAAATATTTCAGGTATAGTCTAAAAGCCAATTCAGTAAAAGACAGTAAGTGGAATACTTTGGGTAAGGGGAGACATATGCAGTATCCCTATGTGCAGGAGAAGAATTGTTTCTGCCCATCTCGGGATTAGTGATAGATCTAAGATTCTCTAAAATAGGAGGATGGTGATAGAAACTTCATAGGATTGTATAGAATAGTTTTATCCTGTTATTCCTATGTCTACAGCACTATTGAGCAGAAATTGAACACTGATTGATACCTTGAGAATTATAGGAAATTCCAGGTACTTACTCCTTCATCAGGTCCAAACATGAAATCACAATCAACAATACACATCATCTGAATGTCTGTGGTAGGCATGACAACAATCTTAGAAGTCTTCTAAGAGGGTGTAATGTAGTAGTTTCTGGTTTAGTGTCTTCCTTAAATATATGTCCATCCACACATTCCTCTGCATGGAGGCCAGGATGTCTCTGTCCAAGGAAACAAAACAAAGATAGTAATCTGATTTACCCTTACCTTGATACTCTTCTGTTTGAGATTTCAGTACAGAGTGTTCTGAAATCTCTTAGGTCAGAACAGTGCTTCCCAGACCATGGAAATTAGAAGTTATAGGTAGGACATACACTGGGAAGATGATGAATCTGGGGGATTTCCTCAAACACACTGTGCTCCACACAGGTTGGAGCACTCTCTGTTGTGAATGTCTAAATCTTCTAAGTAAGATAGGGGGGGAGCTTGGGCAGTTTTGCACAGAAGTAGGATGATTGTGCCCTTCATCAAACAGGTAATGTGGCAAACTTCATGAGAATAAGGAAGTTTAAGCACTCTGATCATAAGCAGCATTTCTGTGACACTTTGCAAATGTGAAATTCTAAACCTACTTGTAAGAGGGGTAAAATCTCTGGCTATTTTCAATAAATAAGAAAGACCATTTCACATTGGTGAAAATGCAAATACCTTCTGGAGAAGAGGGAGTTCCAGTATTGATTGATCAGCTTCCAAACCTTTTTTGCAGAATTTACGAAATCCACATATTTTATGTGGTGTGTGGACAGCAGGCAGCAATTGTTTCAGTATTCCAACAAGTTGGATGGTTATCTTTGGTCTATGAAACCTTTAGTCAGATGACATAAGAGCAAGGCCACTTTTCTTGAATGGGGGAATGTCCCCGAATATTTGTAGCAGGAAGAAGTTTGGAAGTAATCTTAGACAGTTGGGATATAGCAGGCACACATAGTCAATACGACAAGATCTATTTACACTTTACAAGAGAGGGTAGGTATGAGTCCACCACTGAAAATAAAAGGAAATATGTCAGTCCAATATAGTCATTTGAGAAGGCTTTGTTGCCCAATAGACAGAGGGAGAACAGGAAATATGTATGACTAGATGTGGTGTGTCTGAGGCTCCCATAGGGAGAGGGAGAGGCACTGAAGCACTTGTATGACTGGATGAAATTTATAGACCTCTTCGACAGAGGATGTGAATTTGAGAACTGCTGGAACAAAAAGATTCATTCTGGCACCCCTTTCAAATGAGGAGTCCGATGTGAGACACAGTTAAATGGAAATTTTTGCCCTCCATCAGATAGAGAATAGTTTGTAATTCTTTCTGGTCAGAGAGGGTAATTATTGAAGACCTTTTGGACTGGAAGTGAAGTTTGGGGCCTGGAGCAGGTAGAGATGATCTCAGGCCCGTCAGGCTTAAAAGACAGATATTGGACCCTCATGTATACAGAGGGTGTATTTGATATATAATGGACACAAATTAGTAGTCTAAGTATTGATGTTTAGGAGTAGAAGATTAAAGCAGAATTAGAGTCTGCTTAATGTCCCCAACCTCTTTAGGGTTAAGGGAGTGACCTAGCCTACCTTAAGCAGGAGAGGTAGGAATGCTTCAAAACTTAGAAGATTCCCATCTTCACATACACCTTGGTAAGCCTGGCAGCAATACAAGCATTATGCATCAGGCATGACTGTAAGTCTCTAAGCACTCTTGAAGCTTATCATCAGTTATATGGGTGTTTGCATGAAGGATGGTACGAAGGATAGATGACCTAAGTTTCAGGCTCTGTTAATGCAGGGCAGAATTAAGTGAAGTATAATTTCCTAGAGATTATGGTTGGAGGGAAATGATCTAAAGCTCATGATTGGAGTGTTATATTTGAGGCCCATATGTATTTAGGGATGCTCTTAGGATACCTGGATATTGGTACCCTTGGGAAAAATGAAAATTCTGAGATTCCAATAGTAAACTACAGTCATAATTATAACTGACCTTGGGCAGAAATTGAAGGTTTTGAGTATTGTTGGTAACAGCAGTAGGTCATGAAGGCCACCTATCCCAAGTGAAATTCTGATGACCCTTCATCCAAAGGTGATGGTGTGAGATAACTTGAAAACAGGTTGAGTAGCATATGTTCATACCTGCAACTTCTATGACCTTCCTGACCTGTTTTGCTTAAAAAGAAAATACCTGGGGTTGGAGAGATATTTCAGGGGTTAAGAACACTGACGGCTCTCCCAGTGTTCCTGAGTTCACAAACATCTGTAATGGTATTCAGTGCCCTCTTCTAATGTGCAGGGACACATGCATAGAGAACACTGTATATATAATAAATAAATAAATACTTAAAAAAGAAAGGAAGGAAGGAAGGGAGGAAGGAAGGAAGTAAGGGTGGAAAGAAGGAAGGAAAGAAGGAAAGAAGGAAAGAAATGAAAGAAATTAAGGAGGGATTAAAGAAGGAAGGAAGGAAGGAAGGAAGAAAGAGAGAGAGAAAGAAAGAAAGAGAGAAAGAAAGAAGGAGAGAGAGAAGGAGGGAGGGAGGGAGAGAGAGAGAGAGAGATAGAAAGAAAGAGTTAGAAAGCGAGAGAGAGAAAGAAAGAAAGAAAGAAAGAAAGAAAGAAAGAAAGAAAGAAAGAAAGAAAGAAAGAAGGGAGGTAGTGAAGAAAGAAAGTAAGAAAGAAAGTAAGAAAGAGAGAGAGAAAGAAAGAAAGAAAGAAAAAGAAAGACAGAAAGAGAGAGAGAGAGAGAGAGAGAGAGAGAGAGAGAGAGAGAGAGAGAGAAAGAAAGAAAGAAAGAAAGAAAGAAAGAAAGAAAGAAAGAAAGAAAGGAGAGAGAGAGAGAGAAAGAAAGAAAGTAAGTAAGTGAGTTTCAGGCCATGATTAACCAAATAGCAGGAACAAGTCACCTCACTGTGCAAAAGGGAAAAATCTAGTTTATCTTGGGTAGAGGGAGAACAGAATGGTAGTGCATAGTTTGCTTCCATCTTGTCTCCCCACCTTCCATTATCCATATATTGTATATACTGTTGGGAAGAATACAAGGAACAATCAGCACACTCGTCCAACAGGGAGAGTGGTTGTCTGACCTGAGGTTGTATTTGTCTGTACCTATCTATAACTGAGAGACAGGAACACAGCATTTCTGACACCTAACTCTAGGAAGATCGGATGTATATTACTTTTCCTTTCTATGTTCTGCCCTCTGCCCTACACTCAGAAACATGTGAGAGCCCACTGTGAAGTTGCAATTGTGTTTGCCTTGCAATCTTTCTAATAGAGAGTGGCACTGCGGTAATATGAGTTTAAGTCAAGTTTAAGGTGCCCTTGGAATGAATACTCTTGGACATCCCAAGAGGCTATATCTGAAGCTCCTATGACTACATGTAGAATAAATGAGACCCTCTTGGCCATAGGATCCAAACCTGAGGTCTCTGTCATCATTGCTCCATGGCACATACACTATTGGCCAGCAATTAGATGTCTATGTTCCTTGAGGTTGAAGGAGGAAATTATAGCCCCCTTTTGTACTACAATGAACTGCATGTGAGTGGACATCATTCTACCTTTTTCAGTGGGAATGGCATGAAGCTTGCTTGGTCTGGGGCATCTTTTTTTAATTAGATATTTTCTTCATTTACATTTCAAATATTATCTACTTTCCTAGATTGCCCTCTGAAAATCCCCTATGCCTTCCCCCTCCCCCTGCTCCCCAACCTACCTACTCCTGCTTCCTGACCCTGGCATTTGCCTATAATGGGGCATAGAGCCTTCAGAGGACCAAGTACCTCTCTTCCCAATGATGACCTACTAGGCTATCCTATGCTACACTTGTGGTTAGAGACACAAGTTCCACCATGTGTTTTCTTTGATTTGTGGCATAGTTCCAAGGAGCTCTGGGGGGTACTAGCTAGTTCATATTGATGTTCCTTCTATGGGGCTTCAGTCCCCTTCAGGTCCCTGGGTATTTCTCTGGCTCCTTCATTGGGGACCTTATGCTCTGTCCAATGGATGACTGTAAGCATCCACTTCTGTATTTGGCAGGCAGTGGTTTGGGGCATCTTTTGTCACAAGAGAAATGACTGAGTCCCACTTTCAACGAAACTGAAAGTTTGAGGGTTTTTTCACTAAATGAGTACTTTAGACAATCTTGGGCAAATAGAGAAGGTCTGCAGGAGGCTTAGTCATAGGAGGAATGTCTGACATTCTCTTCAGTGAAAAACAAAACAAAAAAAAAGGACTGAGGTAACTTGGGAAGAGAGGAAGTACTGTGCACTTAGGAGTAAGAGAAAATAATGAGACCTGGTTGTACAATGGTATGCATTAGAAAAAACTTGGAGAGGGGGTAAGTGCCATGCAACATCCTGTTATGCATGAATGTCCCTTTTACCTTGATCAGTAAAAGAAGTCCCTCCACTGCTCTTCAGCTTCCAAATCTTCCTTAGTTGGTAAAAGTTCCACATCCTGTGTTTAGCCTGGAGGAGTTCAGACAACAGTCCAAGCCTTTTCAAACAGCCTGGATGTCTGTCCCTGGCTAGGTTGCCTCCTTCAGTTTGTCTTAATATGTACATATATATGCACCAACAATTCAACTGGATTGCAAAGCATAACATAGGATCCAGTCAATAATTCTATATATAGGACCTGGGACCACAAACCAGAGAAAAACAATATATTTCCCCTGCCATCCTTATAAAAGGGAAAGGCTTGAATCTTACTTAATTAGAGAATATACATTTGATATAGTTCAAAGTCATAAGTGAATGCTGGAGGATACAATGCACCATGCACTATTATTCAAAAGAACATATCTAATGGCATTTTTGGAATAAAGAAAAGTGTGACCTTCCTTTGGTCAAACACAGTGGTTAACGCTCCCCTCCCTTGCAAAAGTGAACAAGATCCAAGGCTATATTTTGGGGGAAGGAAAAGACTGAACCTCACTCAGCCTCACCCAGGTTAGTTCTCTTGGCTACTTCCAAAAAAAAAAAGGAGTGTGAGAGGAATCTGGGGAACAGAGGAGTTCTGAGAACCTCTTCTCAGAATGGTAAGTTCTAAGACCACCTTAAACAGAGGAGAAATCGTGAATGTCTTAGTTCCTAAAGTAGAGGTCCCCAGTCATATTTTGCAGGTCAGAAATATCCAGTTCACCCATGGTCAGCAGGGGAAGTTTCTAGGCTTCATTGGGTACTGGAGGAATGTTCAGCCTCTGCCTCACTAGCTTCCAAGTATTTCCCCCATATGCATACCCTGTGTAACATCTTTGAGAGTCCAGTCAGTGGTCACAACAATCTCCCAGCATAAGTAGTTATGCAAGCATTGATGTTTCCTCGAGGCTGTGTTCAGCTGCACACATCTGTGAATAAGAGATAGGAATGGTGCATTTTGATGACCATTTTTGAGGCACAGGATATGAGAGCCAATTTCAGATTTCTATTTAGTGTCCTATGATCTAAAAGGATAGAAAATGTGAGGTGTCATTGGTCGCGTATGTATTGTATGGATATGTTTAAAGCAAACTTATTTAATAGAGGTATTTGTGAGGCACAGCCAGAAGAGAATCTCTGGTGGTTCAATAATTGCACAGATGGATCTGAAGTGTCCTAGTACAGAGAGTAGATGTCTGAAACGCCCCTTTGACACAGGAGCTAGTTCTGAGAGTCCTTTCAATAGTCTTTGATTTCCCAGGACTCCCTTTGCAGAAACTGAAGTTCTAAAATCCACTTGGTGAATTGAAGTAGACAATAGGCCCAGATTCCTACTGGGAAGAAAGGGAATGTTAGATTCTCTTTTATGTAGAATGAGTGGTGTAAGTCTCCTATGGTCTGACATCCCTTTAAGGAAAAATGATTCAAAGCTACTTGGTAGGATTAGGAATATTCCTTATAAGGCATAATACATGTTTTAGGCGACATTTGACCAATAGGGCTAAGGCAATGTTAGCCCTAGGAGAGTTCTGACATTCTATTCAGTGTAGTGAGAAAAAAAAAATGAGTTACCATGGGGAAATGTGTGCCCCATGTAAGAGAGGAAATCTCGAAGGCCCTACTGAAAGAGGAGGGCAGAATCCTCTTGAGGCAGAATGTGAAATTGCCATATACACTTCTGTCAAAGTTAAAGGTCCCTGGTACCTTATAGAGTGGAGAATGTTTCCAGCCATGATCATAAGTTTCCAATTCTTATTCAGAGTTTTGTATTTTCATAGTTTGTGTTCATTCAGGAGAGACAAGGCAGCAACATATTTTTTTCTTCCAAAGGCTTTGAATGACTTTTGATGACTTTGTTCATCTATCCAGGTCTAGGCAGAATTAATGAAGTTATTACATTCCTATTGACTTGCCTAAAGGCAGATGGCACAGGTACTTTGCTCTGATTTGTAACTTGGACTATGGGACCTCAAACCAGAGTGGACTAGGGTACCTTGTTTAAAGAAGGAGTCACTTTTGGAAATATGGCTGATCAGCTAGGTATAATCCTACTTTGATGTATACATTCACAAATATACTTCATATATGTGAATGTCATTTTTGAGAAAGAGAACATTTTGGGTGGATAAGGAAGAGCAGGAAGGACACAGAATCCCTCAGGCAAAAGTTTACCTTGGGAATTGTAAGATGTCAAAAATAACTTATCAAGTGCAAATGTCCTCATAGTCCAGAATACTCATGTGTTCTGAGACTTTGAGTTTTGCTTGCCAACAATCAGAGTATTTTTCTTACAAATTGTTTGGTAAACTCTAGTTCTATGTTCTCCATAAGCTGCACAGCAGCATCCCAGGCATAGGCACCAAAATGGAATTGCTCCATTTCAAGTGACAGGCTTAAAATTAAAAATTAAATTAGGGTTCATATAATTACTGTCATGTCCCAGGACATCATTTCAGAGTGTTTGGCATCCCTTCTTTTATTTGAGCATGTCTGGCCATCCATGTCTGAAGGGAAACTTTAGGACCTCCTAGAGGAATAGACCTCATGGTTCTATGGATAAAAGTGGATTTTCTGAGGTAAGCATAGTCAAGGGAAATTGATTTAAAGTTTCCTTGAAGGAAAAAAAAAAGAAAAAAAAAAGAACATCGGCTAGAGTTTTTCATGTCAGTGGCTTTTCTGTAGGCTCCATAAGCAGCAGAATTTGTATTAATCCCCGGTCAAATTTAAGGGTGAATCTATATTTCCCTAATTCAAAGATAAAATGAAAGTTTCTTCCTTGAAAGAGTATCTATGTCAAAGATTCTTCATTGAAACCTTTTTGAACCTAGAGTTTACCTTGAACTGAGGAAAAATCTGGGAAACATTAGGAAAAATATGTAAGGTTCAGTCCATAATATCAGCAAGTTTTGTGGGATTCCTCGACCTAAATGAATGTCCAAGCCTGCTTTGGACAAACTGGTATGATCAGAGGCTCCCTTTGCTTCAGTGGGAATATGTGATGCCTCCTTAAGCAATGGTAGAAGGAGTGATTAGCCCTCGGGGAAAGGAGGTGCTGATATCCTTGTAACAGGAGAGATGAACAGAGTATAAAAATCCCCATAATATTTTGAGCAAAAATTAATTTGCTTACCTTAGCTCATGAGGTCCTAGCATTGCCACACCTTCTAACCGTTCTTCACATCCTGGGGTATCCATATCCTTAGCTGAATTAGCAAGGCACCAAATATAGATACCATGATTCATGAAAAGCTTTGGATTGTATCCTCAGCATGATTGCCTCCTAAAAATTATGTTCAACCAACCAGAACTGAGTTAGAATGATGAATTCACACGATGTCATGTGACTATACTCAAGGAAGTGGCATAAGGTTCCAGGATTGGCCTCCTCCTCTTGATTTCTGTGAACTTTGAGCAGAGGGAGCAATTCTCCTTGATCAGAGGTAAAATATCCCATGGGTTCCTGAACAGAAGGGATTTTTATGAGAGCCCATTGCATCAAAGGTGTACATTTTATGACCTTGATCATCACAGGAAGGAAAATACTATAGGTTTGGAAAAGAGAAAGTCTCTCAAACCTGTTGGACAGTAGGGGAGTTGTCCTGTTCACCTTCTGTAGAGGAGTTTGTTCCAGGCACTCCAGGCCTCCACATCTTCAGAGAACTCTGAAAAAATTCTTATCTCTGAGGACTCTATGCGGATTTGACAGCATTCAGAGGTTTCTTCTGACAAGTCGGCTCAAAGTCCCTGGATTTGTTCCCTATTAAACTTACAAGGAAGCACACAGGTGTGGTTGTAGAGTACAGTTACCTTTCTGATGACCAGCTTAAAGAGAGCCTTGGATCCAGGCAGAGGTTTTCATAAATTGGCCATGGGACTTGACTCTGGAGTTCTCTGAGATTTGTTTTGTTTGTTTGTTTTTGGTGGTCAAAAGTATATTCCCTAACCAATAAGGTCTGAGGGAGAAGCTCTTAGTTGAGTGGTAGACCTGAGTCCACCGTGAACAAAGACCAAAGCTGTTGTGTATTCTTGGTACCAAGGATTCAGCCTGAAGCACACTAGAGCTGAGCCTGAATATTTGAGATAAACTTCTCACTCACAAGGTCAGTTCTATACCTTGCTTCATCAGAGAGGCATGTCTCAGACCCTTGCAGTGCAGAAGGAGGAAGAATAAAGCATTTTACTCAAGGTCGGCTGACCCCTTTGGCATACGCATAATGTCAAGGGATACTATGGTTAGAGGAAGCAAGGTTTAGGCCCTCTTCAAAAGATAAACCAACTGGGTGTCAGCCCCCTTGAAGTTATGGGATACTTTACATCTGAGGGGGCCTGACATGATGGAGTTGATATTTATGCTGGAGGTATAAATTATCCTGGGTCTAGCAGGGTACATCTGAGTCCCCATTGTAACTTCATCAATGCTATTGCATGCTGATAGTAAAAGAGCCATCTTCGTGGCCTTCTTAAAATGTTGTTGAGGTCTGAAGTCCTTTGTTTATCATGTCATATGGATCAGGGCATCTTCAGTTATTGAGGACCTATGTGACACCTTTGTTCTGAAGTGGTAATTCTGAGGGGAATTAAAGAATTTCTGAGGTTTCTTGTTCTCATATGTTAATGCTGCCTTCAATACTGGGGAGTTTCTAACATATTTGATTTTGGGGGTTACATCTGAAACCCCCTTGAGTTATTGATGGAAGATGTGAGTCACATTGGTTCTTTTTGATGTATGTGGCTATACTGACATTGTCTTCAGACACACCATAAGGTGGCATCGGGTCCCATGACAGATGGTTGTGAGACAACAAGTGGTTACTGAGAATTGAACTCAGGACCTGTGGAAGAGAAGTCAGTGCTTTTAACTGCTGAACCATCTCTCCAGCCCCAGCATATTGATTCTAGACAGGTAAGTTGAAGTTCACTTAGGCTATTGGGGATGATCTGAGGATCCCTGGTTCAGAATGGGCAGATCAGAAGTTCCCTTGGTCCACACAGTAGTTTAGAAGATCTGTGGTTCTTAAGCTGTAGGTCTGAACCTTACCAGAGAAGAATGCCTGGAGTGTTTTTGAATTCCTAATTTAGACAAAGTGTACCTGATGACTCCTTGAGCCACTGAGAGTGATTTAAGCTCCACTTCAAGCATGGGGGGAATGTGTGAGTCTTCTTGGTGCTGAAGGAATAATTCTGAGGTTTCTGTGTCAGAAACAGGACTTGGAGGACCCATTGACAGAGTGATAATGTTTATGTATCCACAAACAATCTATAAAGGATGCCATCTTTTAGAGGCAGAAAGGTTCACACCATGTTGGGGAAAGTAGAAATGCCAAAGACTCTTGTATCTGTACAAGATCAAGGGTCGATTTGGAGAGGAGAGAAGGCCTGAATATTTCATTATCGAGGCTTCCTGGGAACCTAGAACACACATATCATGCAGGCCATGCAACAGCTTAATCAATCTCCAGTATGCTAGGAGGCACTTTCCAGCTAGTTCTCCTGATAAATCTGCTGACTACTTCTGAAAATGGCAAGGCTTTCTCGTTTCTGCTGGCCAACTTAATGTCTATGTCCTGGGTTTATGAACTTGCTGGCTACTCTTAAGCTCTGAGACTTCAGGCACCCGGGTCCTGATCCTTGGACAGAGTAATTAGGTCAGAGGATCAGAATAAGAAGCACTTGGTGCACCTTAGATCAAGGGAGTCGATTTGTCATGGACTAGACCAGATCTAGTAGGTAGGTCTAGGTCCTCAATGATCAGAAGAATCACATAGTACTCTCCATTAGGTGAAAATTATATAGCACATACATCTGGCCACAATTGTGAGCTACTCTTAATCAGAAAGGGGATTCTTGTCCTGCTTTTAGTCACAGGGGCATAGATGATGCTTCAATGTGCATCTGAGGCAGCTAGGAGTGGAAATTGTAATTTTGATAGAGTGTTGATGAAAAGAAAAAGTTCTAAATTCATGTTGCTCATAAGGGGCATAGAAAGGGAAAATATGAGGGCAGCTTCTGGATCAAAAAAGAACTGAAAATGCCAGGGTAAGAGAGAGTAGGGCCCAGGCCACCTTCTTGAGATAGACTGCGTTACAGGTTCCATTTGGCAGGCTGGGAAGCTCTTGTGTGTCCCTGGGCAGAAGGGGTAAGTCGGAAGCAAGGAGTAAGTCGTAAGCCTCCTAGAGCATTTTCGATATCTCTTTTGTCATAAAAAGTATCTGTGAGGCACAGTTTCTTAGATGGGGCATTTGAGAGGCCACCCCTTTCAGCCTGAAGCATTCTGAGCCTTTCTGAAACAGGGATCACATAGCCAGAGTCCCTCTGGTGAGAACTGGAAAGTGTGAGTCCACATTGGTCTGATTGAGAAGGTCTGACACCTCCTTTAGGAGAGAGGAAAGAACAACAACTCCCCTTTTGCCGTGCAATCCTATTGAGATTGATTTGCATATGGCGTGTATATTTGTGGCCTCCTAGGTCACAAAGGGGGAACCCAAATTCATATTGTAATGACGGGTCTCTCCAAGGACAGGAGAGAGCAGGTACCACATCCTCTGCTTGAAGTATTGTACGTCTGTAATATCTTCGAATAACAGGGAATGTTCCAAAAGGGAATGTGGTACTCCCTTTTGGAGGTACAAATCCCCATAGGGTAGGCACCAAAGCTATGGGCTCCTGTTTGGCACTTCTGGAAGGTTTCTCTCCCTCTTGGACATTAGGAATATGTTTTGAGCCCTCCTTAGTAGAAACAGGGTGCCTGATATCCTCTTGGGGTGATGATGAGAGTTTCACACCTCTTCGGGGACTGTCTCCATCTGGAGATGACTCAATGCATTCTTGATCTGTAGGGGAAGTTTGCAGGGCTCCATGGGTAACAGAGGATTTCCTCTGTTTCCTTCTGGTAGAAATAGCATGTCTGGGAATCTCATGAGGAGAGGTGGGATGCCTGAGGCTGTCTTCATGAGAAAGAGTGGTTCGCATGCACTCTTCTGTAAGGATGGAGGATGGCTTGTCAACCTCATGCTCTGAATTGGAAGTTTGGGTGTCCCATTGGTCAGAAGGGGCTTTTTCTGATGGGTTTTCAGTAGACTTGGATGGTCTGTGAATGCCTTGGGTTGATAGGGGACTTCGGAGGCCCACCTCATGAGATGGTGAGCATCTGCAGGCTCCTTTAGCAGAATCAGAAGTGGCAAAGTTTATGTTAGTCACAGTTTTAAGATTTACACCTCTTTTCTTAGATTTGCAAGCTCTGACCCACATTTTGGAAGAATGGCAGTGTTTCCAGCCCTCATGTTTTGAGCGCACAGATTTCAGGCCCTCTTGATCTACAGAGGAAGGGCTTGGTCTTGTTTTCCGCAATTTAGAAGGTGTGGGGCAATCTCCTGGAGGAGGAGAATGACTGAGACCCTTTTTACAAAGGATACTAGATCTGAAACTCAATTGTGATGATTTTAAGGGGGAGATGCTCCTTTGAGGAGTAGAGGTAGGACTGGATTTCTTTTCTGCATACTTGGAAGATGTGAGGCTACTTTCAGCAGAAGAGATACATTTTAAGGCATCAAGTTCTGAAAGGCAGTATCTGGTATCCCCTTCAGGAAATGGGACATGTTTCAATATCCTTTGGTTAGATTTGAAACGTCTAGGGCTCTTCTTGAGATAAGAGGAATTTCTCTGGCCATCTTCATGAGGAGGGGTAGGAATAATGTCCCCTTTGGCACAAAGGGACAGTCCCTTAAACTCCGTTGAAAAGGAATTACCCACGGTTTCTTGGGGAGATGGCACAGGTTTTAGAGGCCCCTTGGCTGGTTGAGAAAGTTCTAGACTTTCCTGGGGAAATGCTGTTGTTCTCAGGATCCCTTGTTCAGATACTAAAGGGCCCATAGCATCTTCATTGGGTTTCAAAAGACACAGAGACCCTAACACACATGCCAAAGCTTCTGGAGTCCCTGGCACAGATTCTGAACTCTTAGAAATGGATTGTGTATATGTCCGAGGTTCTTCTGCCTCTGGACTAAGTGGTGAAGGAGCTGGTAATTTGGGAGAATCTTGTGTGGCTGACAAAAATTCTATGACTTCTTGGGTGACAGGTGGTATTTCTGCACTATTTTGCATACCTGCCCGTGTTTCTAGTGTGTCCTGGGAAGAATCAGAAAGTCCAAGATCTTCTGGATTGGATGGTGAATATCCTAAAGCCTTTTTTTCCAAACAGGGTCCTGGAGGCTCTTGAAGTAACAAGGAATTTTCTGTAAGCCCTTGGGAAGATATTGATGTTTCTAGTACACCTTGGGCAGACAGGGAAGGTCTCTGAGACATTAAGACAGAATGTGACACTTTCAAATCCAATTGGACAGATGGAGAAGGTCCTAGACTCACTATGGTAGAGGCTGAAATTTCCAAAGGTCCTGGTGAAGCATGGGACATTCCTGGCTTGCCATGTGTACAGGTACAACCTTCCAGATTCCCCTGTAAAGACAGGCAAGGGCCTCCAGCAGATAGCAAAGGTCCCGGATTCACTTGAGCAGATAGGGACATTGTCAAAGGCTCTAGGGCAGATGATACAGATCCTAGTGTTCCTCGTCCAGATAAAGAAATTACCATGGGTCCTTTGGAAGAATGCATAGATTCTGAAGGATCTGAAGCAGATGGATCTGTTTGTTGAACCCTTTGTGGAGAATTCAAAGACTCATTTGGTCCCTGGAATGAAGTTAAAGGTCCCTCTGTAGGTTTAGAGAGATCTAAAGGCTCTTCTGTGGAAAGGGAAGGATCCAAAAGGCTTAGGGAAGAAAATGAGGAACTAAGTTGGGCAGAAATTGCAAGTTCCAGAGGTGAGTCATTGGATATTACATATCCTGGGGTAACTGTTGAAAATTTTTGTGCACCTGATGCAAATGATGAATATCCTAGAGTCCCCTGTGGAGATGGCAAAGGTTCTACAGATCCTTGTGTAGTTGCTGAAATCCTCAGAGATCCCTGGTCAGATCTCAAAGTCCTTGCTGTATTTTGAGCAGGGTGCATATATCCCTGACACACTGGGAAAGATGGTGAGTCTGCTACTGTGTAGTGTGTAGATGTGGACTGAGTTCCTATAACTTGTGTATGTAAAGAAGGACTTGAAAACCTTTTGGAAGATGTAGAATGTTGGGAAGACCTTTGTGGACATGGGGACAGATGTACAATACCCTGTGCAGAGAGACCGGGACTCACACCTCCATGAGCAGGATCAGAAGATGCTGGAGTCCCTTGTTCTGAGGAGGAAAGACCCAGAGGATTATGAGAACATTCAGAACATTGTGATGTATTCATCATTGCCTGGGCTGAGATAGAAAGTTTCAGAGGCCCCTGGGCAGATTGCAAAGGTGCTAGATACCCTTGGGCAAATGGGAAAGTCTCTGCACCTCCTTGGGTAGAAACGGAATGTCTACCAAGTGTAGGAGGTGATGGTGGCAAAGTACCTAGAGTCGCCGAAGTAGACTGAGAAGATGCTACAGCCTGCCTCACTTGTGGAAAAAGGCCTAAAGCACTCTGTGACTCTTCATATTGTGCCAATATCCCTGTGGCATCTGTTGAATTTTCCAGATTTCTGTGGTTGGGGATAAAAGAACTTTGCATGGGCAAAGTTCCCTCTTCTGCCCTGAAAAGTACCTTTGGCTTTTGAAAAGATGACAAAGTTTCTAGAACCACTGGAGTAGGTACAAGTTGCTCCTGAACACCCAGTACAGGTGGGCAATGCCCTATATCTGATGGTGAAGGATAAAAGGTTTCTTGAGATTTCTGGCTAAGTAGGGAAGTTCCAGTGTCCCTTGGGAAACCTGGGGATCTTTCTGCAAAATGATGGGCAGTTTTAGAAAATCCTACATCCGTATGACAAGCAGTTGGATGATGCAAAGTATCTTGAGCAAATGAAACACTTTGTGTATTCCCCTGTTTAGAAATGGGAAGTTTTAGAGACCCTTGGGCAGAACAGAAATGTCCAAAAGCCTCTTGGGAAGATGAAGAGCCTAGGGTTCCCTGTGAACCTAGGGTTCCTTGTGAAGATAAACAAATTCCCAGAGGCATCTGATCAGATGACACAGATTCTGATAGCAACTGAGTATTTTGGGGAGACGCCAGATGTCCTGGAGTGGGAAGCAAAATTCCCACAGTCTCCTTTGCAGACAGGGACGTTCCTACTGTGGCTTCTGCAGATAAAAAATTCCCCTCAGTGCCCTGAGCAGATGTGGAAGACTCTAGAGTAGTTTCTTTAGATTTCGTCACTTCTAGACGACATTCTTCAGATGAACAAGGTCCCAGAGTTCCTTGCTCAGATCTCAAAGATGATGGTGACACCTGTAGTGATGTAGTAAGATCCAGATGCAGTCCAGCACATCTGGAAGAGTCTGAGATCCCTCCGGTAGATGGAGAGTATTTATTTGTTTCTGAAAATGCTGGGGAAGGAGATGAATGCAGTAGAGCCCCTACAGAGGATCCCGAGATATGGGTCACTGCCTGGGCTGAGATGGAAAGTGGCAGAGGCCCCTGGGCTGATTGCAAATGTGCTAGTTTCCCGGGACCAGAAGGGAATGTTTCTGCACCTCCTTGAGTAAAAGATGAATGTCTACCAGGTTCTCGAGGTGATGGTGGCAAAGGTCCTAGAGTAGGCAAAGCAGATGTAGAAGATTCTGTATTCTCCCTCACTAGAGGCAAAGGGCCTGAGGTAGTCTCTGTGTGTTTACATTGTCCCAAGCCCAATATCCCTGTCGAATCTGCCAAAGGTTCTAGATTCCTTTGGGTGGATGACAAAGAACGTTGCACAGGCAAAGTCCCCTCTGCAGCTGTGCAAAGGTCCTTACAATTTTGAGAGGTTAGCACATATCCTTGAGAGTCTTTACTAGATAGAGGATGCTCCTGAGAACCTAGTACAGATGGTGAGTGTGTTACATCTGCTGGTGAATATGAAATGGATTTTTGTGATTTCTGGCAAGGTAGTAACGGCCCAATGTACCTTGAGGACGCTGAAGATCTTTGTCCAGAAGGTTCAGAAAGGGGAGAAAATCTCATACATTTCTGGCAATAACTTGGATGTTGCACAGACGTTGGAGAAGATGGCACAGTTTGTACAGTCCATTGTTTAGTTGTGGACAGCTTTAGAGACCCTTGGTCAGAAAGGGAATGTCCAGAAGCCTCTATGGAAGATGAAGAGCCTAGAGTTCCTGGTGAAGATAAAGAAATTCCCAGAGGCTTCTGATCAGATGACAAAGACTCTGAGACCACCGGAGGGATTTGGGTAGACCCCAACGTTCCTGCAGTGGGAGGCAAAGTTCCCACAGTCTGCTTTGCAGACATGGGCTTTCCTACTGTGGCTTGTGCAGATAAGGAATGCCCCCTAGTACCCTGAGCAGATGCAGAAAACCCTACAGTTTTTTTCTTAGATTTGGTCCCTTCAGATAAGCAAGGTCCCAGAGTTCCTTGCTCAGATCTCAAAGATGATGGTGACACCTGTAGTGATGTAGTAAGATCCAGATGCTGTCCATCACTTCTGGGAATGTCTGATGTCCCTCGGGTAGATGTAGAGTATGTATTTGTTTCTGAAACTGCTGGGGAAGGAGATGAATGCAGTAGAGCCCCTTCAGCAGATCCCAAGATATGGACCATTGACTGGGCTGAGATGGAAAGTGTCAGAGGCCCCTGGGCTGATGGTAAATGTGCTAGGTTCCCGGGACCAGAAGGGAAAGTTTCTGCACCTTCTTGAGTAAAAGATGAATGTCTACCAGGTTCTCGAGGTGATGGTGGCAAAGGTCCTAGAGTAGGCAAAGCAGATGTAGAAGATTCTGTATTCTCCCTCACTAGAGGCAAAGGGCCCGAGGTAGTCTCTGTGTGTTTACATTGTCCCAAGCCCAATATCCCTGTGGAATCTGCCAAAGGTTCTAGATTCCTTTGGGTGGATGACAAAGAACTTTGCACAGGCAAAGTCCCCTCTGCAGCTGTGCAAAGGTCCTTAAAATTTTGAGAGGTTAGCACATATCCTTGAGAGTTTTTACTAGATAGAGGATGCTCCTGAGAACCTAGTACAGATGGTGAGTGTGTTACATCTGCTGGTGAATATGAAATGGATTTTTGAGATTTCTGGCAAGGTAGTAACGGCCCAATGTCCCTTGAGGACGCTGAAGATCTATGTCCAGAAGGTTCAGAAAGGGGAGAAAATCTCATACATTTCTGGCAATAAGTTGGATGTTGCACAGACTTTGGAGAAGATGGTACAGTTTGTACAGTCCATTGTTTAGTTGTGGACAGCTTTAGAGACCCTTGGTCAGAAAGGGAATGTCCAGAAGCCTCTATGGAAGATGAAGAGCCTAGAGTTCCTGGTGAAGATAAAGAAATTCCCAGAGGCTTCTGATCAGATGACAAAGACTCTGAGACCACCGGAGGGATTTGGGTAGACCCCAACGTTCCTGCAGTGGGAGGCAAAGTTCCCACAGTCTGCTTTGCAGACATGGGCTTTCCTACTGTGGCTTGTGCAGATAAGGAATGCCCCCTAGTACCCTGAGCAGATGCAGAAAACCCTACAGTTTTTTTCTTAGATTTGGTCCCTTCAGATAAGCAAGGTCCCAGAGTTCCTTGCTCAGATCTCAAAGATGATGGTGACACCTGTAGTGATGTAGTAAGATCCAGATGCTGTCCAGCACTTCTGGGAATGTCTGATGTCCCTCGGGTAGATGTAGAGTATGTATTTGTTTCTGAAACTGCTGGGGAAGGAGATGAATGCAGTAGAGCCCCTTCAGCAGATCCCAAGATATGGATCATTGCCTGGGCTGAGATGGAAAGTGTCAGAGGCCCCTGGGCTGATGGTAAATGTGCTAGGTTCCCGGGACCAGAAGGGAAAGTTTCTGCACCTTCTTGAGTAAAAGATGAATGTCTACCAGGTTCTCGAGGTGATGGTGGCAAAGGTCCTAGAGTAGGCAAAGCAGATGTAGAAGATTCTGTATTCTCCCTCACTAGAGGCAAAGGGCCCGAGGTAGTCTCTGTGTGTTTACATTGTCCCAAGCCCAATATCCCTGTGGAATCTGCCAAAGGTTCTAGATTCCTTTGGGTGGATGACAAAGAACTTTGCACAGGCAAAGTCCCCTCTGCAGCTGTGCAAAGGTCCTTAAAATTTTGAGAGGTTAGCACATATCCTTGAGAGTTTTTACTAGATAGAGGATGCTCCTGAGAACCTAGTACAGATGGTGAGTGTGTTACATCTGCTGGTGAATATGAAATGGATTTTTGAGATTTCTGGCAAGGTAGTAACGGCCCAATGTCCCTTGAGGACGCTGAAGATCTTTGTCCAGAAGGTTCAGAAAGGGGAGAAAATCTCATACATTTCTGGCAATAAGTTGGATGTTGCACAGACTTTGGAGAAGATGGTACAGTTTGTACAGTCCATTGTTTAGTTGTGGACAGCTTTAGAGACCCTTGGTCAGAAAGGGAATGTCCAGAAGCCTCTATGGAAGATGAAGAGCCTAGAGTTCCTGGTGAAGATAAAGAAATTCCCAGAGGCTTCTGATCAGATGACAAAGACTCTGAGACCACCGGAGGGATTTGGGTAGACCCCAACGTTCCTGCAGTGGGAGGCAAAGTTCCCACAGTCTGCTTTGCAGACATGGGCTTTCCTACTGTGGCTTGTGCAGATAAGGAATGCCCCCTAGTACCCTGAGCAGATGCAGAAAACCCTACAGTTTTTTTCTTAGATTTGGTCCCTTCAGATAAGCAAGGTCCCAGAGTTCCTTGCTCAGATCTCAAAGATGATGGTGACACCTGTAGTGATGTAGTAAGATCCAGATGCTGTCCAGCACTTCTGGGAATGTCTGATGTCCCTCGGGTAGATGTAGAGTATGTATTTGTTTCTGAAACTGCTGGGGAAGGAGATGAATGCAGTAGAGCCCCTTCAGCAGATCCCAAGATATGGATCATTGCCTGGGCTGAGATGGAAAGTGTCAGAGGCCCCTGGGCTGATGGTAAATGTGCTAGGTTCCCGGGACCAGAAGGGAAAGTTTCTGCACCTTCTTGAGTAAAAGATGAATGTCTACCAGGTTCTCGAGGTGATGGTGGCAAAGGTCCTAGAGTAGGCAAAGCAGATGTAGAAGATTCTGTATTCTCCCTCACTAGAGGCAAAGGGCCTGAGGTAGTCTCTGTGTGTTTACATTGTCCCAAGCCCAATATCCCTGTGGAATCTGCCAAAGGTTCTAGATTCCTTTGGGTGGATGACAAAGAACGTTGCACAGGCAAAGTCCCGTCTTCAGCTGTGCAAAGGTCCTTACAATTTTGAGAGGTTAGCACATATCCTTGAGAGTCTTTACTAGATAGAGGATGCTCCTGAGAACCTAGTACAGATGGTGAGTGTGTTACATCTGCTGGTGAATATGAAATGGATTTTTGTGATTTCTGGCAAGGTAGTAACGGCCCAATGTACCTTGAGGACGCTGAAGATCTTTGTCCAGAAGGTTCAGAAAGGGGAGAAAATCTCATACATTTCTGGCAATAACTTGGATGTTGCACAGACGTTGGAGAAGATGGCACAGTTTGTACAGTCCATTGTTTAGTTGTGGACAGCTTTAGAGACCCTTGGTCAGAAAGGGAATGTCCAGAAGCCTCTATGGAAGATGAAGAGCCTAGAGTTCCTGGTGAAGATAAAGAAATTCCCAGAGGCTTCTGATCAGATGACAAAGACTCTGAGACCACCGGAGGGATTTGGGTAGACCCCAACGTTCCTGCAGTGGGAGGCAAAGTTCCCACAGTCTGCTTTGCAGACATGGGCTTTCCTACTGTGGCTTGTGCAGATAAGGAATGCCCCCTAGTACCCTGAGCAGATGCAGAAAACCCTACAGTTTTTTTCTTAGATTTGGTCCCTTCAGATAAGCAAGGTCCCAGAGTTCCTTGCTCAGATCTCAAAGATGATGGTGACACCTGTAGTGATGTAGTAAGATCCAGATGCTGTCCAGCACTTCTGGGAATGTCTGATGTCCCTCGGGTAGATGTAGAGTATGTATTTGTTTCTGAAACTGCTGGGGAAGGAGATGAATGCAGTAGAGCCCCTTCAGCAGATCCCAAGATATGGATCATTGCCTGGGCTGAGATGGAAAGTGTCAGAGGCCCCTGGGCTGATGGTAAATGTGCTAGGTTCCCGGGACCAGAAGGGAAAGTTTCTGCACCTTCTTGAGTAAAAGATGAATGTCTACCAGGTTCTCGAGGTGATGGTGGCAAAGGTCCTAGAGTAGGCAAAGCAGATGTAGAAGATTCTGTATTCTCCCTCACTAGAGGCAAAGGGCCCGAGGTAGTCTCTGTGTGTTTACATTGTCCCAATGCTAGAATCCCTGTGGAATCTGCCAAAGGTTCTAGATTTCTTTGGGTGGATGATAATGAACTTTGAACAGGCAAAGTTCCCTTTGTCACTGTACAGTTTTTCTTTTGCCGTTGAGAAGTTAACAGCAAAAGTTCTTCAACTCCCTGGCCAGCTATGGGCTCCCCCAAACTGTCTTCTGCATTAAGGGAAACTTGTCCATGCAACTGAGTCGATGGTGAGAGTAATGGAGAAATTTGTGCTGATCCATTCAGTTCAAGATTTGATTGTGGATACAGGGATGTTGCAACAGCTTTTTGTAAAAACGGTGGAGGAGCTTGACTTGCTTGTGTTAGTGTGCAATGGCCATGAGGCTTTGGTACATGTGGCAATGTTTCTGGTGTCCTTGGTACCCATGACGACATTCCCAAGGAACCTGACACCGAAGAAAAATGTTGATGAGCACACTGGGCAGACTCCGATGATCCCAGAATCTCCTGGGAAGATGTTGACTGCTGCATAGACTGTTGAGTATATGGTGAAAGGTCTAGAGATGCCTCAACAGATATGCTAAGTTTGGTAGATAGCAAATGTGCTAGATCACTTGAAACTTCTAAAGAAGACACCTGAGATCGTTGGTCAGGTTGTGAATGTCCTGTATGACTTGAGGTATGTTGCAAAGGGCCTTTAGTGACTTGGAGAGATGGTGAGGTATACTGAGATTCTACTGTATATGACCAGTCCCCTGGCTTCTGTTGGTAAGATGGTAAATGTTCTAGAAACCCTGGGAAAGATGGCAAAGTACCAACAGTTTCCTGGACAGGTATAGAATGTTCAAGAGGTGCTTGCTTACATCTCACAGTTGTTAGAGTGCCTGATGTAGTTTGGGGAAGTTTCTGAGCACATAGTACAGATGATGAAGGTTCCACAGTCCCTTGGGAATATAACAATGCTTTTTTAGTTTTCCTGGTGGATTCAGAAGATCTTTTTTCAGATGGAAAATTTTCTGTTGTCTTAGTTTCAGATTTGGGAGGTCCCATAGACCCTATAAGAGGCAAAGGATCTGTTGTAGTCCCTTGGACAGATGGCAAGTTATCCAGAGATTCTACCATGTGTGATGAGTGCTCTAGCTTCTTTTGGAAAGATGCTGAATGCTCTAGTTTCCCTGAGGTAGTTGTAGAAGAACCTTCAGTCCCCTGGACAGGTCCAGAATGTTCTAAAGGCCCTTGCTTACATGTCACAATTGTTAGTGTTCCTGTTGTAGTGTGAGGAGGTTTCTGAGCATGTGGTGCAGATGAGGAACTTCCCACAGTCCCTTGGGAATATAACAATGCTTTTTTAGTTTTCCTGGTGGATTCAGAAGATCTTTTTTCAGATGGAAAATTTTCTGTTGTCTTAGTTTCAGATTTGGGAGGTCCCATAGACCCTATAAGAGGCAAAGGATCTGTTGTAGTCTCTTGGACAGATGGCAAGTTATCCAGAGATACTACCATGTGTGAAGAGTGCTCTAGCTTCTTTTGTAAAGATGCTGAATGCTCTAGTTTCCCTGAGGTAGTTGTAGAAGAACCTTCAGTCCCCTGGACAGGTTCAGAATTTTCTAAAGGCCCTTGCTTACATGTCACAATTGTTAGTGTTCCTGTTGTAGTGTGAGGAGGTGCAGATATTGAAAGTTTCACAGTCCCTTGGGTAGATAACAATGTTTTCTTAGTTCCCTGGGTAGATGGAGAAGATATCACAGCCTCTGTTACAGATGGTGGATGTTGCAGGGTATCTTGCATAGATAGAGAAATTGTAGAAGCCTTTTGAAAAGAACTGAAAAATTTCACAGGTCCTGGTTTAGATGGCGAATTTTCTAGAGCCCCAGTTTCAGATGTGGGCAGCCCCATAGCCCCTGTAGGACACAGAGAATGTATCTCAGCTCCTTGATTTGATGGAAATATTTGAGGCACCCTATCAGCATATTGAGTAGATCCTAAAGCTCCTGTCTTATGACATGATGGTTCTACAGTCCCCTGTAGTGATAAAGACTGTCTCACAATGTCTTTTTCTGATTTGTATTTTGTACCTTCCTTTTGGGAGGATACCAAAGAACCTAGGGTCCCTTGTGCCAGTGATGACATTTCAAGAGACCTTTGCAATTGGAAATCCCCTAGTTTAGATGGTGAAGAATGCAGAGTCTGTTTAGAAGGTGTGTAAGTGGGCAGTGGTCCTTGGGTAGTTATCAAAAGTTCTAAGGTCTGTGAAGTAAATTGATCATGTTTCTGAGCATTTGCTGCAGTAAGTGAGTTTTTTCCACCATCCTTGGTGGATTGCAAAGACCCTTGAAGCCCTTGGCAAGATGAGGAAGATAACAAAGACTCAGTAGCAAGAGTAGGTAAGGAAATTCCCACAGGATCTGGGCCAGGCAGCATATGGCTTGGAAAACCTGAGACATTTTTCAAATGTCCTGGAGATCTCTGAGAATCTGAATATGTCCCCATATCCACATCCACACATGGCAATGGTCCTTTAGACACCTTAGAAGGTGAGGAAGGTGGCCTATCACCCAGAACAGAAAAAGAATGTCTGAGAGTTCCCTGTGTGGATGTGGAGAGTTCTGGAGTCTGTTGTGCAGAGAGAGATTGTCCCACAGCCCCTTGAACAGAATACAAATGTGCTACACTTCCTTCTGAGGAGGAAGGAGTTCCATGTTGCCATTGAGTGAGTGGCATGACATTTAGGGGGGACACTGAGCCAGACTGAGATAAATCTAGAACTCCATGAATGTGGGGCAAATTGGATGGAGTCTCCTGAGATGACAGAGAAAGGCTCACAGGCTCTGGAGCCACTGGTAAGGGTCCAGGAGCCACAATGGCTGACGGGGAAATTGCCAGAGCTCCTGGTCTAGGTGGAAAAGCTCCTAGCAATCTTTGAGTACGTTGGCAGGCTCTTGTTTTACTTGGGAGAGATAACAAAGGTGCTAAAGTCCCTTGAGTACTTGGTGAAGTAGCATCAGTACTCTGGGTAGTTGTGGAAAGATCCAGAGGCCTTTGCAAGGACATCAAAGGTCCTGCAAACTCAGGTGAGCATGAAGAAGATTCCAGAGGCCCCTGAGTTGGGGGTGCATGTCTGGAAACTCCTTGTGCTGATGAAGAATGATCCAGATCTCCCGGAAGGTGGAGTGAATATCCTGAACACCTTGTTGAAGATGGAAAAGTTTTCTGAACACCTTGGCCAGGTGGCAAATGTTCTGTTGTTCCCTGGACACCCAGAGTTCCTGGGGAAAATGCTAAACATCCTAAAGACCTTTGCACAGCTGGTAAAGTTTCTAGATGCTCATGCTTAGATGTTAACGATCTAGCAGATCCTAGGGCAGATGGTAACTGTCCCACAACAAGAATGTTGGAGGCAGAAGGTTTTTTAGATGCTTTAGAAGACATGGAAGATTTTTGATATGTTTGGGCTAAAGGCACAACTTCTAGATGATTTTTTTTACATGTGGACTTTCCCTTAGACCCTTGGTAATATAAAAGAGGTTGTGTCGTTCTGAAGTCTGATTGGCCAACGGACCAATCACCTTGAGCATGGGCAAAATGTTCTGGATCATTTGAGAGAGATAAAGAAATTCCCTGGAGCTCTGGGCCAGATCGTGAACAGACCAGAGCCTTTTGGTTAGACAGAGAAAGCCCTTGAGCCTTTTGGGGAAATATGGAATGTCCACCATACCCTTTGTCCAACTGGCAACTTTCCACAGTCCCTTGGTCATCTGTGGGATGTTTCAAGGCATTTTGGACAGATACAGAAGGGGTGGGACTCACCTGAGGAGTCGTTGTAGCGATTGATGTTTCTTTGGCAGCAGGAGATGATGCAAGTCCCCTTTCATCAGAAGTTCTGGAGTCTCCTTTATCAGAAGGATCAATACTCAACCTGTTTTTAGTAGAAACCGGATGCTTGGGGAAAACATGGGTAGAGGGAGAAGGTCTACTACTTCCCATCAGAGAAGGCATGTGAAAGGAACACTCTTGGGTAGATGGAGATAATTGTAAAGCACCCTGTTCAGATATGGTAGATCCTTTGACCATCTGCACAGATGGGGAAGGTATTAATGTGTCTTGTGTACCCGTGCAATTCTTGCCCGTGGCTTCAGAGTGAGGGGAATGTCCTAGAGATACCTGTGTAGATGTGGCCTCTCCTAGAGCATCATGGACATATGTGAGAGGTATAAGAGCCTCTTGAGCAGGTAGGGAAATTTCTAGACCTCCTTGTGTACTAGTGGAAGTTCCAAGAAAATTTTCTTCAGCCTGAGAAAGGGATAACACCTTCTGTATAGAAGTATCAGGTGTCGTAGCCAGCTTGATAGGCAAAACAGGTTCCAAGGGCCCTTTTGAAGATGAAGTAGAACCTAGAGCCTTATGGGCATTTGGAAGATATTCTGGAGACATTTGTGGGCATGGAGAAGGACCAACGGCCCTTTGTCCAGGTGGATAAGAGTCTATAGCATCTTGTGTAGATGGGGAAGATGGCTGATCCTCTTGAGGAGATAGGGAAGTTCTCATAGTCTCCTGTGAAGTTTGGGGAGGTCCTATGGATTCTTGTGCACAGGTAGAATCCAAGGAATTCCCTTCTTTAGCCGTACAGGATGCTACAGACTCTTGTGTGTGCAAATCACCTCCCACAGCACCTTGCTCACATAGGATTGGATCCAGAACCTTCTGTACAGATGGAATCTGTCCTAGAACATCTTTTGTAGATGTGTCACATCCACGAGTCATTTCTAAAGATGGGACTGTGGCTAGAACTCCTTTTGTAGATGTAGCCTGTCCTACAAACCCTTTATGTGATAGGGTAGTACTCAGACAATCCTGTACAGGTTTTGGAAATCGTAGCATCTTTGATGTATATGGGGAATCCTTTACAGCCTCTCCTACAGATACACAATGTCCCAGTGTCACCAAGGGCTGCATGGAGGGTTGTATGGTCTCAGCACACTGTACAAATATGGAGCTTGTTTGGCTCCCTGGGAGCATTTTGGCAGAATCTTGGCTGTTTGGGACCTGATGACAAGTCAGGAGGACCCTTTTGGCTGGTAGGGGATATTTGAATAATTCTTGATCAGATCGGGACTTTCTGGAGACCCGTTGTTTAGAGAGAGCATCTTTCAATCCTCTGCTAGAATGAGAATGTTCAGGGTCACTTTTCATAGCAGGAGAATGATTTAATCTTCCTTTCTGTGGGAGATCAGATTTAAGAACATGTCTTTGATGCTCTTCCATAGAGGGAGATAATCCTAGTGGCCACCTAACAGATGGAGAAGGTCTCAGAACCCCTGGGGAAGATGCTGATGGTTCTAGTTCACTTTGTGTATGTGCAGAAGGCACAAGAGTCCCTTTGGAGGACTCGGGAGTTTCTATCACATATAGCCTATGTGTGGAACTCTCAAGAGCCCCTTCTAAGGATGGCAAAGGTCCTTGAGCTCCTGGTATAGGTGTGGAAATTTTTGTCTCTGCTTGGGCAGGTATGAGCGGTGTGAGGCTCACTTTTGGAATCGTGATTGCATTTCTTTCCCTTTGGACTGTAAGAGATGATCTGAGCCCATTTTTTAATGGTAGAGGACTTTGAAAGCCCTCTTGGTTTAAAGGGGAAGTTCTGAAATCCTCTTGGTCAGCAGGGTCAGGTCTCAAACTCACTTTACTAGAAGCAGATTGCATGGGGCACTTTGGGGGAGAAGGGGAACATCTTTGGCTGTCTTTGTGAGAGGACTTAGCTTTATGCCCTGCTTTGGCAGCTGTCAAACATGTTGAACTCTCCTGGGGAGAGGAAGTGGAAGTCGATACATTTGAGACAAAAGAGAAATCAGTGATGTTACCTTTGGGAGAAGGAGTTTTGGATCCCTCCTTGTCTGATGGGGCCTGTTGTAGGTCCCCTTGACCAGAGGAGTCTTGTCCAACATGCTTTGGAGGAGAATTGGAAAGATTAGAGTTATGTAGGGTAGGGGATAACCTTTTGGAACTCCTTCTGGAAGAGGAGGCATGTATGATTTTCCTTTCAGCACAAGTGGGAAGTCTTTGGGATGCCTGGGCAGATGTGGAATGCCCCATAGACTCTTGGAAATATCTGGTTAGTTCGAGAACATCTTGGGTGGATAGGGACAGTCCCTGATCATGTTGGGTGGATAGGGACAGTCCCCGAGCATGTTGGGTGGATAGGGACAGTCCCTGAGCATCTTGGGGAGAAGTGGAAGTTCCCGGATCTCCTTGGCTAGATACGGAAGGGTGTGGGGAACCTTGAATATGTGGGGAGATTACCTGTCCATGTTGTCCAGCAGAAGACGGCCCAGGCACTGTGTGATCTTCTTTAAACTTGTGACTGGCATCTCCAGCCCCGTTTGTGGAAGATGCTGCAGGCACTCTATCACCCAACTGGTCAAAATCCATAGGTTCTTCAAACACAGTGGACATAGACTGGCTTCTTGTCACCTTCCCAGGGATGGGCACAGAAGAGGAGGCTACTCTTTTTCTGGTGGCAGGCTGTAAAACAGATGGTCTGGTATCCCTGGTCAGTGGGTGACTCGTGCCCTCAGGAACCCTCAGAGGAATTGTAACTGTCCATTTTTTGTTCTCTTTCAGGTTCCTCAAAGGGTCCGGGATCCTCTTCTTGGCTGAAGCCTTGACAAGAGCTTTGAGTTTCTGTAGCTTTTCTGTCACGTGAGCATCAGGTTTTTTGAATCTCTGGTCTTCATAGGGATTTGGGCTCCTGAACTTGTACGGAGTCCGTCTAAGGAGCCCCGGATGATCAAAGTCCCTCGGGTCTCTGCTGGTCAAGTGCTTCCCTTGTTGGGGTAAGGTGTTACCATCCGGTTGGGGGACAGTGAAGGGGGTCCCAGGACGTGGAGGCTGGGAACCCTGCAAGAGATTCCCCAATTGGGGTACGGTATTATTATTCCTTTGGGGGACACTGAAGGGGGTCCCAGGCCGTGGAGGCTGGGAAACCGGTCCCTGGTCAGAGGGTAAAGTCCGGGCTGAGGCTTCCTGCCCTCTCTCCACACGTCTGGCCATTTAATCGTGAAGGAAATTGTTCAAGAAACATGAAATGGGCCACTGCCCATGAAAGGGGCAGTGCATGTACTTGCCAATGGTGACTCGTGGCAAACAATGCTTAAGCAGCAACCTTTGAGAGCGGCACTCTCTCCCGAGTACTGTGAACGCGTCCTGAAGGCCAAGAGCACAGAACTAGAGTGACCGTTGGCCTCAGGAATGAAGCAAAGTTCTAGAACTGCTGTCCTCATGCCTGCACGGGCCAGTTGCGAGCTGGAGAGCAGCTGTCCTCATGCCTGCCAGTCCCGAGCCTGGACAGTGAGTGTCCTTGCGCCTGCACGGGCCAGTCCTGAGCCTGGACAGTGAGTGTCCTTGCGCCTGCACAGGCCAGTCCCGAGCCTGGAGAGAGGCTGTCCTCATGCCTGCCCGGGCCAGTCCCGAGCCTGGAGAGAGGCTGTCCTCATGCCTGCCCGGGCCAGTCCCGAGCCTGGAGAGAGGCTGTTCTCGAGCCTGTAGAGGCCAGTCCTGAGCTGCCTCACTTTGCAGTTCTGCTTGAGGTAGCAGTGCAACCATCCAAGCATTCTGAATGAGGAGGGACACTGAGGAGCCTCTCCCTTTGGGTTCAGAGTGCTACCTGGTCTGGTATTTTAGTGATTTTCAGTTATTAGGCTTTGCGGTATTTTTAGCGTTTTACTGTTTCTATTTTTTTGTTGTTGTTGTTTGTTTGTTTGTTTGTTTGTTTTCTTGAGTTTTTTTTTTTTTATTTTAATTTTGGAGTTATATTTTTTGCGTTTAAGAGTTTTAGTGTTGGCAGGCAGTGGTGACCTTGCCTTTAATCCTACACTTGGGAGGCAGAAGTAGGTAAATTTAAGAGTTCAAGTCAGCATATTCTCCAGGACAGCCAGGGTTACACAGAGAAACCCAGTCTCCAAAACTCAAAAAGAAAAAAAAAAAAAAACAAACAAACAAAAAACAAACAAAACAAACAAGAAAGAAAGAAAGAAAGAAAGAAAGAAAGAAAGAAAAAAGAAAGAAACAAAGAAAGAGAAAGAAAGAAAGAAAGAAAGAAAGAAAGAAAGAAAGAAAGAATGAAAGAAAGAAAGAAAGAAAGAAAGAAAGAAAGAAAGAAAGAAAGAAAGAAAGAAAGAAAGAAATTTAGCGACATTTTTGGCTTCATCTGTGTTTTTTAAAGATTTTTAGTTTTTTTTTAAGTGTTTTTAGTGTTTTTAGAGGAGTGTTTTAAACTCTATATTTGTTTTTTTTTTTTGAGGCTTCTAGTGTATTAGTTTTTTTGTTTTTTTTGTTTTTGGTTTTTTTTTTTTGAATTTTATTGTTTTTCTTAGGTTATTTTGTTGTTGTTGTTCTTGAATAATTATTTACAATTTGAGGGTTTTTAATTTTAGTATTTAATAGTTTTAGAGTTGCCAGGCAATTGTGGCCCATGCTTTTAAACCCAGCACTTGGGAGGAAAATGTAGGGGATTTTTTTTAGATCAAGGCCAGCCTGTTCTACAGAGGGATCTCCTGGACAGCCAGGGATAAACATAGAAAACCAGTCTCCAAAACTTAAAAAAAAAAGAAAAAAAAAAAAGAAAAGAAGAAAGACAGAAAGACAGAAAGAAAGAAAGAAAGAAAGAAAGAAAGAAAGAAAGAAAGAAAGAAAGAAAGAAAGAAAGAAAGAAAGAAAGAAAGAAAGACAGACAGACAGACAAAGAGAGAGAGAGACAGGAAGGGAGGAAGGAAGGAAGGAAGGAAGGAAGGAAGGAAGGAAGGAAGGAAGGAAGGAAGGAAGGGAGGGAGGGAGGGAGAGAGAGGGAGGAAGAAATGAAGGAAGGAAGGAAAAAAGGAAGGAAGGAAGAAGGAAGGAAGAAAAAGGAAGAAAGGAAGGAATAAAGGAAGGAAGGACATGTTTTAGGGACATTTTGGCTTCTTATGTACCTTTTTTTTTTTAGATTTCTATGGGTTTTTCAAAAGGTTTGTAAAGTGTTTAGAAGAGTGTTTTAGAAGTTTTTTGTTGTTGTTTTTGTTTTTTGTTTTGTTTGTTTGTTTTTCAGGCTTCTAGTGTATTTTTTAGTGTTTTTCTTGGTTTTTTAAGGATTTTAGTGTATTTTAGGGTTTTGAGGTTTAATTTAGGCTTTACTTTATTTCTTCTTTTTTTTTTTTTTTTTGGATGTTACTGTATTTCTTAGGGTTTTTTGTTTTTGTTCTTCATTGAAAAAACAAATAGAGTTTTATATTGGGGAATTAATTGTTTTTGGGTTACCAGGCAATGGTGGACCATGCCTTTAATTCCAGCAATTAGGAGGCAGAGGTAGGAGGATTTTTGAGTTAATGGCCAGCCTGGTCTACAGACAGAGCTCCAGAACAGCCACAGATACAGGAAATCCAGTCTCCAAAAACTCAAAAAAACAAAAAAACAAGAATAAGCCCACTTTTGGGGTCATTTTTACATTCTTTTATATTCTTAATTTTTTAGAATTTTAGTGTTCTTCTTAAGAGTTT
>NC_000087.7:47803346-47860846 GCF_000001635.26 Mus musculus
AAGCACACATTGCAGCTCACACAATAATAGTGGGAGGCTTCAACAATGCACTTTTTTTTTTTTGGAGGAAAAAATTTTATTTGTATGTAAATCACTTAAACAAAAAAGTTAATAAATTAAAAAAAATTCATCCATGGAGCTATGTCTAGATATGTTTTGAATTCTTGACCTAATGAGTTAAAATTTAAAAAAAAAAAACCTAAATATAAAAATCCTTCCTTAAGTAAATTTACAAACCATTTTACAATTTGATCAATCTAGTTACAGAACAAACCACTTTTATCAATGGACATATCGTGGAAACAGAAACTAAATAGGGACACAGTGAAACTAACAGAAGTTATTAAACAAATGGACTTAATAGATATCTACAGAATGTTTTATCCTGAAACAAAAGGATGTAACTTTTTCTCAGCACATCATGGTACCTTCTCCAAAATTGACCATATAATTGGTCATAAAACAGGCCTCAACTGATAAAAAATATTGCAATTGTCCAAAGCATCCTATCAGACCACCAAGGACTTAGGATGATTCATCTTCAATAACAACATTAATAATGGAAAGCCAACACTTATGTTGAAAATGAACAACAGTCTTTTCAGTGATACCTTGGTCAAGGAAGGGATATAGAAGGAAATTAAAGACATTTTAGAGTTTAATGAAAATAAAGCCACAACATTCCCTAACTTATGAGACTCAATGAAATCATTACTAAGAGGGAAACTCATAGATTTGAGTACCTCAAAAAAGAAACCAGAGAGAGCACATACAAGCAGCTTGAGAACACATGAAAAATCTCCAAAATAAAGGAAGCAAATTCACTCAAGAGGAGTAGATGGAAGGAAATAATCAAACTCAGGGGTGAAATTAACCAAGTGGAAACAAGAGGAACTACTTAAAGAATCAACCAAAGAGGAGCTGGTTTTTTGAGAAAATCAACAAGATAGATAAACCCTTAGCTAGCATCCCTTAAGGCACAGAGACAGCATCCTAATTAACAAAATCAGAATTGAAAAGGGAGACATTAAAAACAGATCCTGAAGAAATCCAAAATACAATCTGATCCTTCTATAACACACTATACTCAACAGAACAGGATAACCTGGACAAAATGGACAAATTTTTAGACAGATACCAGGTAACAAAGTTAAAACAGGATCAAGTTAACTATCTAAACAGTCCCATATACCCTAAAGAAATAGAAGCAGGCATTAATAGTCTCCCAACCAAAAAAAAAAAAAAGCCCAGGAACAGATGGGTTTAATGCAGAGTTCTATCAGACCTTCAAAGAATATCTAATTCCAGTTCTGCACAAATAATTCCACAAAATAGCAATAAAAGGTACTCTAACCAACTCATTCTATGAAGACACAATTCCTCTGATACCTAAACCACAGAAAGATCCAACAAAGATAAAGAACTTCAGAACAGTGGCCCTTATGAATATCGAAACAAAAATACTCAGTAAAATTATCCCTAATCATATCCAAGAACACATTAAAAATTTCATTCAACCTTACCAAATAGGTTTTATACCAGGTGTACAGGGATGGTTTAATATATGGCAATCCATCAACATAATCCATTATATAAACAAACTCAAAGACAAAACCACATGATCTTCTCATTAGATGCAAAGAAATCATTTAAGTAAATCCAAAACCCATTCATGATAAAAGTCTTGGAAGGATCAGGAATTCAAGGCATAACAGGATAAAAGCAATTTACAGTAAATCAGTACCCAACATCAAATGTAATGGTATGAAGCTGGAAGCAATCCCACTAAAATCAGTGACTAGACAAGGCTGCCCACTTTCTCCCTACCTATTCAACATTGTTCTTGAAGTCCTAGGCAGAGCAATTTGACAATGAAAGGAGACCAAGGGGATACAAATTGGAAAAGAAGAATTCAAAATATCACTTTTTGCAGATGATATGATAGTATATATAAGTGAACCTAAAAATTCCACCACAGAACACCTAAACTTGAAAAACAACGTCGGTGAAATAGCTGAATATAAAATTAACCAAACATGTCAATGGCCTTTCTCTTCACAAAGAACAAACAGGCTGAGAAGGAAATTAGAGAACCATCGCCCTTCTCAATAGTCACAAATAATATAACATACTTTGGTGTGATTCTAACTAAGGAAGTGGAAGATCTGTATGATAACAACTTCAAGTCTCTGAAGAAAGAAATTAAAGAAGATTTCAGAAGATGGAAAGATCATCCATTATCATGGATTGGCAGTATCAACATTGTAAAAATGACCATCTTGCCAAAAGAAATCTACAGATTCAATAAACTCTCCATTAAAATTCCAACTCAATTCTTCCATGAATTAGAAAGGGCAATCTGCAAATACATTGGGAATAAACAAAACCTAGGATAGCAAAAAATCTTCTCATGGATAAAAGAACCTCTGGTGCAATCACCATGCCTGACCCAAAGCTTTACTACAGAGCAATTGTGATAAAAACTGCATGGTACTGATATAGTGACAGAGAAGTAGACCAATGGAATAGAATTGAAGACCCAGAAATGAACCCACACACCTATTGTCAATTGATCATCTACAAGGGAGCTAAAACCATCCAGTGTAAAAAAGACTGCATTTTCAACAAATAGTGCTGGGACAATTGGTGGTTATCATGTAGAAGAATGTGAATCAATCCATTCCTATCTCCTTGTACTAAGGTCAAATGTAAGTGGATCAAGGAGCTCCACATAAAATCAGAGACACTGAAACTTGTAGAGGAGAAAGTGGGGAAAAGCCTCAAAGATATGGGAACAGGGAAAAATTCCTGAATAGAAGAAAAATGGCTTGTATTGTAAGATTTAGAATTGACAAATGGGACCTCATAAAGCTGCAAATCTTTTGTAAGGCAAAAGACACCTTCAATAAGACAAAAAGGTCACCAAAAGATTGTGAAAGGATCTTTCACTGTCCTAAATCAGATAGGGCACTAATATCAAATATATATAAAGAACTCAAGAAGGTGGATTCCAGAAAATCAAATAAAAAACGGGCCTCAGAGCTAAAGAAAGAATTCTCACCTGAGGAATACCAAATGGCTAAGAAGCACCTGAAACAATGTTCACCATCCTTAATCAGCAGTGAAATGTAAATCAAAACAACCCTGAGATTCCATCTCACACCAGTCAGAATAGCTAAGATCAAATATTCAGATGACAGCAGATGCTGGCAAGGATGTGGAGAAAGCAGAAAACTCCTCCATTGTTGGTGGAATTGCAAGTTTTAAATTAACTCTGGAAATAAGTCTGGCGGTTCTTCAGATAATTGGACATTGTACTACCATAGGATCCCACAATACCTCTCCTGGGCATATCTGCAGAAGCTGTTCCAACTAGTAAGACACATGCTCCACTATGTTCATAGCGGCCTTATTTATAATAGCCAATAGCTGGAAAGAATCCAGATGCATGTCAACAGAAAATGGTTACAAAATTGTGGTACATTTACACAATGGAGTTCTACTACTAATAGTACAGCTATTAAAAAGAATGAGTTTATGAAATTTATAGGCAAATGGTTGGACCTGGAGAGCATCATCCTGAGTGAGGTAACTCAATCACAAAAGAATGGTAATGATATGTACTCACTAATAAGTGGATATTAGCGCTGAAACCTAGAATACCCCCAAGATATAAGATACAATTTGCCAAACACATGAAACTCAAGAAGAATGAAACCCAAACTGTGGACACTTTTCCCTTCTTAGAATTGGAAACAAAATACCCATGGAAGGAGTTACAGAGACAAAGTTTTGAGCTTAGACAAAAGGATAGACCATCTAGAGATTGCCATATGCAGGGATCCATCCACTAATCAGTCTCCAAACAAAACAAAACAAAACAAAAATCGTAGTAATCATGGCTACTGATCAGAAACCATACTCTTGGACCACTGATAAGAAAGTTAATTTAAAAAGAAGCCAAGTAACTCATTCCTTCCTCAACATTCTTGAATGTCAACCCCATTGTTGGGAAGAGATTTACTATCACATTAAAAGCCCAAATAAACTTTCTTTGGAAGGAAATTCAATCTATTGATAAGCCCCTCTCTCTATAATTTTAGTTTCAAAATTAGAAGAAGTATATAGATTATATGAGCCTCAAGCCACATCGAGAAAAGTTCTAG
Source organism: Mus musculus (assembly GCF_000001635.26). Classification (NCBI taxonomy): domain Eukaryota; kingdom Metazoa; phylum Chordata; class Mammalia; order Rodentia; family Muridae; genus Mus; species Mus musculus. The sequence goes on from NC_000087.7 coordinate 47,807,513, forward strand.
AATGGACCTGGTTAGAGAGATTATCTTCACGCCTGCGCAGAGATGCAAGGTATGGGAGAGGCAAACAGGGTGCCCACCATCATTGTGAAGCTGAAAACTGGTGCGACTTCTATTGGGGTACAACAATACCCCATGAGCAGAGAGGCCCAAGTCGGCATCAGACCTCACATTCAAAGGCTCATAGAACTAGGTGTTTTGGTCCCTTGTCAATCTCCCTGGAATACTCCATTACTACCAGTTAAAAAGCCAGGCACTAATGTTTATCTGCCAGTACAAGACTTAATAAAAGTAAACGAAAGAGTATGAAATATTCATCCTACTGTTCCTAACTCCTACAATCTACTTACTTCTCTCCACCCTGACAGACATTGTTATATAGTCCTGCACCTGAAGGACACATTCTTCTGCCTAAAACTACATCCCATGAGTCAGGTAATCTTTGCTTTCAAGTGGAGAGACCCAGATTAGCGATAGGCTGGACGAACTAACTTTGAGACATTTACCTCAAAAATTCAAGAACTCTCCTATTCTCTTTGATGAAGCCTTCCACTCGGACTTGGCACTGTTCAGGTCAGAAATCCCCCAAGTTTTTCTTCTTCATTATGTTTATGACCTGCTTCTTGCTGCCACCACCGAAAAATGGTGCAGACTGGGAACTGAAAAATTACTGGCAGAATTGAGGGAGTTGGGATACAAGGCATCTGCTAAGAAAGCCCAGAATTGCCAGACAGAAGTAACCTATTTGGGTTATAGTCTCAGGGAAAGGAAATGGTGGCTGACAGAAGCTTGGAAAAAGACTGTAACTCAAATCCCCATCCCAACATCCTTAAAGCAGGTGAGAGAATTTGTTGGAATTCCTGGTTTTTGTAGACTCTAGATTCCAAGCTTTGCGACTCTGGCAGCCACACTCTAACACTTTACTAAAGAGACTGGAACTTTCTTATGGACCCCCATACACCAGTAGGCCTTTAAAGAGATTAAAAAGCCCTTGCTTAGTGCACCAGCCCTAGCCCTGCAAGACATGACTAAGCCTGTCACTCTATATAGAGGAATGAGCAGGAAAAGAAAGTGGGGTTCTGATCTAAGCTCTGGGGCCATAAAAATAACCTGTGGAATACTGGTAAAAAACAAAAACAAAAAACAAAACAAACAAAGAAACAAACAAAAGAAACAAAAAACAAAAAACAAAAAACAAACAAACAAACAAACAAACAAAAAAACTAGACCCAGTGTCCAGTGGATGGCCATTGTGCTTAAAAGCTATCGATGCTTTGGCCCCACTTCTCAAAGATGCTGATAAACTGATTCTAGGTCAATGAATGATAGTGGTAGACCCATGCCTTAGAAATCATCATTAGACCACCGCCTGATCGCTGGATGCCTAAATCTCACATGACCCATTAACAGAACCTCTTACTGACTGAGAGAGTGCAGTTTGTACACCCTGCTATCCTGAATTCTGCCACCTTGCTGTCAGAAGCTTACAAATCCCTACCAGAGCACCAGTGTATGTGCATCCTGGCAGAAGAAACTGGAACTAAGAAAGACCTCACTGATCAGCCATGGCCAGACTACACCAACTGGTGCCCGGATGATAGCAGGTTTTTCGTTAAAGGTAAGCAAAAGGCAGGGGCAGCACTGGGCAATGGAAAACAAACCATCTGCACCAGCACCTTGCCTGAAGGGACAATAACCCAGAGAGCAGAGCTAATTGCACTCACACAAGTTTTGTACCTGGCCAAAGTGAAAAACAACAATATCTACACAGACAGCAGGTAAGTTTTCACCACTACTCACATATGTGGGACAATCTATAGGCAACGGGGGCTACTCACTTCTGCTGGGAAAGATATTAATAATAAAAAAATTTTGAGCTATTTAGAAGCCAAAACTTGAAAGTAAATTAAAAAAACAAACAAAAAAACAAAAAACAAACAAAACACATCAAAACAAAACAAAACAAGAACAAAGCAAAAAACAAAATGAAACAAAATAAAACAACAACAAAAAAACAAAAACAAAACAAACAAAACAACAACAACAACAACAACAAAACTAGACACCATACATTGTCCTGGTCACCAGAAATGCCTTGATGCCAGAGGGAAAGGAAATCAGATGGCTTACCTCGCTGAAAAACAGGTGGCTCAAAGAGAACAATAAACAAATTAAAGACCATTATAAACTCATAGACACAGACTTTGAATAAACTCAGAAGATCAGGAACTAATTGGCAAAATACCTGAGATATGTGGGTACACTCCTCAGAAAGTAGCTAAGACCCAAGATGGTTGATATTATCTGCCCACTAGAAAAGGGCAACAATATGTAGCCAGTCTGTACAGGCTCACACATTTGGGAAATAAGAAGCTCAAAGAAATTGTTAAGAGCTCAAACTACTATGTTATAAAAATGTCTGACATTGCTCAAGATAGTGCTAATAAATGCCAAGCCTTTGTCCTCATCAATGCCGGACACAACAAGAACACCCCTGGAAGGTGGCTAAGCTGTAACTGTCCAGAGGCATACTGAAAATTAGATTTTACTGAAGTTAAACCAGCCAAGTACAGTAATAAATATCTATCAGTTTTTATAGACACTTTTTCAGGTTGAGTAAAGCCCTCCCCACTAAGAAAGAGACCTCCAATATCATGGTAAAGAAGATATTAGAGGAAATTTTTCCAAGATTCAGCATCCCTAAGGTACTTTCCTCAGACAATGGCCCCTCCTTCATTACCCAAGTAAGTCAAGAGTTACCCAGACAATTGTGGATCAATCAGAAGTTACATTGTGTTTATAGACCCCAGAGTTCAGGACAGGAATAGCAGATGAATAGATCATGAAAATAAACCTTGAATAAATTGGCTTTAGAGACTGAAGAAAAGATTGGACAACTCTCCTTCCCTTCACTTTGTTCCAAGTACAGAACATCCAAGGAAAATTTAAACTTACACCCTTTGAAATTCACCATGGGGGACTGCCCCCCTTAACAGAAGCAGGGAGAATGTGTGACCCTGATGTTCCTTTTTTCCCAAACCCTTCTAGCTCCCTTGAAGGCCTTAGAACTGGTTGGAAAGGACACCTCGAAATTGCTGAAAAAAAAAAAGGAACGAACCAGGAACTGACCACAGTGACACATAAGAGTCAAATAGGGGACCCTGTCCTGGTCTGGCATCATTGTTCCAGGAACCTTGATCCCAGATACAAGTCCAGCAGCTCCTCCAGCATGTGCCCGGTTACCCATCCTGACCATACCGAGGTCCACTAGCCTGGCCCTGCTCACACTCTGAAGACACTGCAGAGGAACCTCCTCTCTCCCTGCTACCACTGACAAGAGACTCTCTAGTCTCATTTGCGGGGCTTCTGGGGCTTTCAATGTTACAAATCCTAAAGATGCAAACTCATGGTGGCCTTATTTGACAACTGGGCCAGAGGTTTAATTTTCCCAATTCTAAGATAAGAACTCTATACTAGAAGGAGTGGGGAATGTGTGACCCCAACTTAAAGTGTTTCTCCCAGGAAGGTAAAGCCTCTAGATGTTCCCCAAGCTTGTTTTCCCTGATCTCTGAAAATACAGCCAGAAAGAACCTCTTTTTCTCTATAGCCAGCAAAAAGGCTTTTTGTTTCTATACTTTACAACCAGAGATACCTCCCTTCCTGTGCCAAGGACAATAAGATAAAAATTCAGAAATATCTCACTCCCCACTCCTGCCCTGTAAATTTCAGCAAGGACACCCAGAAGAAAAGAACTCTCCTCCTAACACCTCCCAACTCTTCCCAACTTCTACCAACTCTCCTCCCAACTCCTCCCAATTCCTCAGCTAGCTGTTAAAAGCCCTCTACTGTCACTGATCAGGGTCAAACTCCTCTGCCCTGCATGGTGGAGGGACTTCATCCTCAGCTTGCTGATAATAAAACCTCTTGTGTTTTTGGAGATATTTAACTTTTTTGAAGAGGCCAGAAGAGGGCATTACATCTCTATAGACCCTATAGCATAAGGGAATAATTTTAGGTTTCACAGAAATCATAGTTTTCCTTAAAACACATACAGATGACTTTGTACCCAACATTTAGAAATAATGTTTACCTGGAGATGTAGCTCAGTGGTAAAGCACCAAGTAACAGTTTTGAGTTTCATCTTCAGTTGTGGAAAAATCAAAAAAAAAACAAAACAAAACAAAACAAAAAATAATACAAACAAACAAAAAAAAACAAAATTAAAAAAACAAAAAGCAACCAAATAATAAAGCAAACAAAAAATTCAACAAACCCACCAAATTAAAAAAAAAAAAAAAAAAACGAAAAACAAAAAAAAAAAACCTAACAAGCAAACAAAACACAGCAACAAGTCTCACAAATGAAATATGAGTCTGAAAAGTTTACTTAATTAACTGTATAATGTAAACTGAGCAAGAAAACCAATTTTCTATTGTAAGGAAACAAACAAAACCAGCATTAAACACTTTAGGAGCCTAAACTTAGGTATGATTAGAGCAATAGAAAAAAAATAATACTAATGGTAGTGACTACAGCAGAACAAATCTCACAGGGGGGCTAGAGAGATGGTTATTTTGGTAAATTTCTTTCTGTGAAACTATATGGAATTAAGATGGGGGTCTAGAATCCACGTTAAAAGTACATTCTGCAGGCCAGTGCTGAGTAGGTGGAGACAGATGGCTGGCTAGGTAGCCTAGTGGTTTTTGTGAGCTGCAGATTCAGAGATATCCTGTCTCAACTTTTAAGTTGTGTCAGACAGTGGTGGCACATGCCTTAATACCTGCAGTTTTGAGGAAAAAGAAGGGAAATTTCTGAGTTTGTGGCCACCCTGTTATAAAGGGTGAGTTCCAGGACAAACAGATCTATACAGAGAAACCCTGTCTCATAAAAAAAAATAGTTGGAATATAATTTAGGATAAAACAGTTGTCTATTTCTGACCTCCTTATGCACACATACACTGAAATGTATACACATCGTTTTTTTGCTGAAAATCTTTTTATGATTTACACAATCTATTCAAATTATGATGTTTTTATTTCTTTTTTGGAAACAGAAAATATTAAGAAAGTGTCATATTTTTATTATCTCCACTGTATAGTAAAATTAAACATCTATCAAGAGAAATGATCCAACATACTTTAAAACACACACACAGGGCAGGGAATGAAAGATGACTTAGGAACCGCCAGACTGATTTCCAGAGTGGTTGTACAAGCCTGAAATCCCACCAACAATGGAGGACCTGGGCATATATCCAGAAGATGCCCTAACTGGTAAGAAGGACACATGCTACACTATGTTCATAGCAGTCTTATTTATAATAGCCAGAAGCTGGAAAGAACCCAGATGCCCCTCAATAGAGGAATGGATACAGAAAATGTGGTACATCTACACAATGGAGTACTACTCAGCTATTAAAAAGAATGAATTTATGAAATTCCTAGCCAAATGGATGGACCTGGAGGGCATCATCCTGAGTGAGGTAACACATTCACAAAGGAACTCACACAATAGGTACTCACTGATAAGTGGATATTAGCCCAAAACGTAGGATACCCATGATATAAGATACAGTTTCCTAAATTCATGAAACTCAAGAAAAATGAAGACTGAAGTGTGGACACTATGCCCCTCCTTAGAATTGGGAACAAAACACCCATGGAAGGAGTTACAGAGACAAAGTTTGGAGCTGAGACGAAAGGATGGACCATATAGAGACTGCCATATCCAGGGATCCACCCCATAATCAGCATCCAAACGCTGACACCATTGCATACACTAGCAAGATATTATTGAAAGGACCCAGATGTAGCTGTCTCTTGTGAGACTATGCCATGGCCTTGCAAACACAGATGTGGATGCTCACAGTCAGCTAATGGATGGATCACAGGGCTCCCAATGGAGGAGCTAGAGAGAGTAGCCAAGGAGCTAAAGGGATCTGCAACCCTATTTGTGGAACAACATTATGAACTAACCAGTACCCCGGAGCTCTTGACTCTAGCTGCATATGTATCAAAAGATGGCCTAGTCAACCATCACTGGAAAGAGAGGCCCATTGGACTTGCAAACTTTATATGCTCCAGTACAGGGGAATGCAAGGGCCAAAAAGGGGGAGTGGGTGGATAGGGGAGTGGGGGTGGGTGGGTATGGGGGATTTTGGTATAGCATTGGAAATGTAAATGAGCTAAATACCTAATAAAAAATGGAAAAAAAAAGAATGATGACTTAGACATTAAGAACACTTGTTGCTCTTGTACAGAAACAAGGTTTAGTTCTTAGGACCCACATAATGGCTCACAACAATTTTTAATTCAAGATCCAGGGGATTTTGCAATCCTATTCTAGTTTCTAAGAGCACAAGACATGAATGTTGTGTAAACACCAGACATGCATGTTGTAAAAATACAAATGTGCAAAAACACGTTAGGTAAATAAATAAAACAATTTAGAATTACACACGACAGTCCCTTCAACTAAAACAAAGTAGGAGAGACTTCTTTGGTGTTTTGTTTTGTTTTGTTTTGTTTTGTTTTGTTTTGTTTTGTTTTGTTTTGTTTTGTTTTGTTTTGTTTTGTTTTGTTTTGTTTTGTTTCTTTCTTTCAAGTAAGTATTGCAAACTTGAAAAATGGAAAAACTCTTAGTAGTAGTGGAAGCTAAAATACTACCTCCTTTTTGCTACTGTGATGACAGATGACTGATAATATCTCTCTCACCCTTTGTAGGAATGTGTAAACAGGGCCAATCTGCAATGGGCTTGGCTAAGATTGTTTTCCTGCTGTCCAAAACCTGTTACTCAGTATGCTTTGTGGTGGCCAGGAAGCTGAGTTCCTGAGGAAGTAAAGTTCTTGAGGAAGCATGGTAGGCAGAAGTCTCTGTGGAGGGAGTCAGTGAACTGTTGAAAGATGGTTAATCCTGGTTCAGCTGGGGGTCCCAGTGGGATGATGGTGGAGGGATGGAGCTGTTACTAAAGGAGAAAGAAGAGCAGGTGACCCTCATTGGACTCCTGCGGTTAATGCTTCTGGGTTCACAATCCACTTTACCCAAGAAAAACAGAACCTTTTCGCTATGGGCAGGGGATTGAACAGATTATCACCTAGCAGAAACCAGGAAGGCTAGGGAATTGGAGATCCTAAAAGTATTCTTGGGGCCTGGGGATGTGAGTTGTGAGTAAACTGGGGGTCAGTTAGTGGTGGAAACAGACTAGATACTTTTCTGTACTGCTGCTGCCCACCAGGGATTCATTAAAAACAAACTGAAGACCAGTCTTCATTTTCCTTTACCTGGTTTTGAAAGGCCAGATTTCCAAAATTTGTATATATAGGTGCCAAAGTGCTTCCAAATCCAGAGGCTCCTCTCAACCTCAGAAGAGCTGGTACTTCAGACATAATTCAGGGAAGGCTGTGTTTATGTATGTGTTGTTTTGGTATAGGAAGGTAAGCTCTAACTCTATATTTCAGTACTATCTCAAAGCACATGTGCAGTGTTGACTGTCCTTGAAAATGATGTACTCAGCCTTACAACTTTACTGGGGCCTAAGGAAACATGTCTTCTATATTTTTTATATATACATTTTATTTTTTATTTATTTATTTTTTCATTGTTGAAGATTGAATGCAGAGCTTCTTTGTGTAGCATTAAAATATAAGTCCAGTCAGGCGAAAAGTATTTCATTAATATTTGCAAAAAAAAAAAAATTATATATCTTGTTGTATTAACAACCAAGAACAGAATCTCCAGTAACTAATGATAATTAGAATGCAAATTCTAAAAAAATAATTGGATATACACTGTAATATGTTCAAATTTATTATTTCCTATTTAGTGTAAGTATTTCAATGAAAGTATAATTGATTGTATAGCAAGTAAACTATATTAATATTTTGCATATGATGTATATTCCAAACAATAATTCTGTATGATTAATCTTTAATTTTAATGGTTTTCTTGGAGGGTATAGTGGTGTGGGTCAAACTCTCATTGTCATGCCTGTAGGTCAAATGCTGAGCCATCAAACTCTAACATCTGCATTCTTACTTTTTAAAACTTTAATTTCTTTATAGATTTCCAGTACAAAATCTTCTGGGAAAATATGAAGGTACATTTTTGGTTATATAATTTTTTAAAACTATATAGAATTAGCATAATTTCTATATTAGGAAATATAAGTTAATATACTGTATGACATCATAGTGATTTATTCTTTTTTATGTAGTGTTTTGTAACTATTTTTATTTTATTTGTTTATTTATTTATTTTTTTAATTTTTACTAGATATTATCTTTCTTTACATTTCAAATATTAGTCCTTTCTTTGTTTCACCCCAGATAATCCCTATTCCATTTACCCTCTCTGTGTTTCTACGAGGGTCTTCCTCCATCCACCCATTTTACCCTCCCCACCCTGGTACATGCTTTCACTGGGGAATCAAGCCTTCACAGGACCAAGAACCTCTCCTCCCACTGATGTCTGACAAGGTCATACTCTGCTATATATGCAGCTGGAACCATGGGTTGGTGCTTAGTCCCTGGGTGCTCTGGACTGTCTGGTTGGTTCATATTGTTGTTCTTCCTATAAGGTTACAAACCCATTCAGCTCCTTCAGTTCTTCCTGTAACCCGTCTACTGGGGACGCCATGATCAGCCTGATAGTTGTCTTTGAGCATCAGCCTCTTTTCTTGCCAAGAAATGCCTGAGCTTCTCAGGAGATAGCCATATTTGGCTCCTGTCAGCAAGCACGTGTTGGTATCCACAACTGTGACTGGGTTTGGTGTCTGTATATGGGATGGATCCTCAGGTTGGGCAGACAATGGATAGTTATTTCTTCAGTCTCTGCTCTGCATTTTGTCTCCATATTTTTTCCAAGGAGTATTGTGTTCCCCATTCTAAGAGGGATTGAAACACCCACACTCTCATCTTCTTTCTGCTTGACCTTCATGTGATCTGTGAAATACATTTTGGATATTCTGAATTTTTAGAATAATATCCCTTTATCAGTGAGTGTGTGCCATGTTTGTAATTTTGGGAATGGGTTACCTCACACAGGATGATATATTTTATATCCTTCCATTTGCCTGTGTATTTAATGAAGTCATTGTCTTTTTGTCATTAGCATATATTTTTATCTCTATTGCTCTATTCTACAGCTTGAGGTCGAGGATGATTCCCCCTGAAGTTCTTTTATTGTTGAGAATAATTTTTCCATATCCTGGATTTTTTTTATTTCAGATGATTTTGTAAATTGTTCTTTCTATCTTTATGAATAATGGAGTTTGAATTTTGATTGAGATTTCACTGAATGTATAGATTGCTTTTGGCAAGATGACCATTTTTACTGAATTAATCCTGCCAATCTATGAGCATGGGAGGTCTTTCCATCTTCTGAGATTTTCAATTTCTTTCTTCAGAGACTTGAAGTTCTTGTCACACAGATCTTTCACTTGCTTGGTGCGAGTAACAGAAAAGTATTTTCTACTTTAAGAAAATGTTATTAAGATTTTAAATTTTGATTTACATTTGTTGTGGAAATTCAGAAGTTTTCCACAAAGATTTAGAAATGTACTTTATGGTTTATTATGTTTAACAGTATGGAAAAGAATCAGTTACATATACAGGCAATTTGTATATTTTAATTGAATTGTTTTACACTAAGTCTTAACTGAGACATTATAGGAAAAAAAATTAGACCTTCTATTTGGTAGAACAGAATAAAACCCTACTTTGAAATACAATTAATTTTCTAGAAAAGATTATCTATGTATCTATCTATCTATCTATCTATCTATCATCTATCTATCTATCTATCTATTTATCTGTCTGTAAACTTTAATTTTGAAAATCTAAAACATGAAATAAAACTTCTCTGATAATCTCTTAGGAAAAAAATCTGTAATTACTTCCCATTTGATGATTTTTTACTGCTATTTTTCTTTTTATTGTATGAAAAGAACAATTTAATTTTTTTGAGCGTTCTTTTCCTATTTGTATAAATTTGACTGCTTTCATTACTTTACTTTACAGGGACATGATCAACAACAAATTATATGAGCAGTATAAAAATATGTTTCAGAAGTTGTATGTGGGTGTACAGAAATTCAATAAAGGGGGACTAATATCCAACATATATAAAGAACTCAAGAAGGTGGACTTCAGAAAATCAAATAACCCCATTAAAAAATGGGGCTCAGAACTGAACAAAGAATTCTCACCTGAGGAATACCGAATGGCAGAGAAACACCTGAAAAAATGTTCAACATCCTTAATCATCAGGGAAATGCAAATCAAAACAACCCTGATATTCCACCTCACACCAGTCAGAATGGCTAAGATCAAAAATTCAGGTGACAGCAGATGCTGGCGTGGATGTGGAGAAAGAGGAACACTCCTCCATTGTTGGTGGGATTGCAGGCTTGTACAACCACTCTGGAAATCAGTCTGGCGGTTCCTCAGAAAATTGGACATAGTACTACCGGAGGATCCAGCAATACCTCTCCTGGGCATATATCCAGAAGATGCCCCAACTGGTAAGAAGGACACATGCTCCACTATGTTCATAGCAGCCTTATTTATAATAGCCAGAAGCTGGAAAGAACCTAGATGCCCCTCAACAGAGGAATGGATACAGAAAATGTGGTACATTTACACAATGGAGTACTACTCAGCTATTAAAAAGAATGAATTTATGAAATTCCTAGCCAAATGGATGGACCTGGAGGGCATCATCCTGAGTGAGGTAACACATTCACAAAGAAACTCACACAAAATGTACTCACTGATAAGTGGATATTAGCCCCAAACCTAGGATACCCAAGATATAAGATATAATTTGCTAAACACATGAAACTCAAGAGGAATGAAGACTGAAGTGTGGACACTATGACCCTCCTTAGATTTGGGAACAAAACACCCATGGAAGGAGTTACAGATACAAAGTTTGGAGCTGAGATGAAAGGATGGACCATGTAGAGACTGCCATATCCAGGGATCCACCCCATAACCAGCATCCAAATGCTGACACCATTGTGTACACTAGCAAGATTTTATTGAAAGGGCCCAGATGTAGCTGTCTCTTGTGAGACTATGCCGGGGCCTAGCAAACACAGAAGTGGATGCTCACAGTCAGCTAATGGATAGATCATAGGGCTCCCAATGGAGGAGCAATGAAAGTAGCCAAGGAGCTAAAGGGATCTGCAACCCTATAGGTGGAACAACATTATGAACTAACCAGTACCCCGGAGCTCTTGACTCTAGCTGCATATGTATCAAAAGATGGCCTAGTCGGCCATCACTGGAAAGAGAGGCCCATTGGACTTGCCAACTTTATATGCCCCAGTAAAGGGGAACACCAGGGCCAAAAAGGGAGAGTGGGTGGGCAGGGGAGTGGAGGGGGGGATATGGGGGACTTTTGGTATAGCATTGGAAATGTAAATGAGCTAAATACCTAATAAAAAATGGAAAAATAATAATAATAATAAAAATTTTTAAAGGTAAAAAAAAAGAAATTCAATAAAGAACAAGAAAAAACAGTGGTTGGTATAATAAATAACTTCATAATTAACCTCGTATACCTATGTATCAATTAGGAAGGGAGAAACCAGCCTTGTGTTTGACACATGAAACTAAATTAATTCTCATTATCTAACTATTTTTGGTTCTGTTTTAGTCCTACTGAATTGTAAATCAGAGAGGTATGATCATATACTATACCAATGAAAACCACTAAGAATTTTAATGGAGACGAGATCATAAATTTCCAAGAGGCCGACATTTGCTGAGAGATGAAGAGAGGATTACCAGCTTTTACAATATGTCAGCCTCAGGTATACTTGAAAGATAGAGAAAGATTACTTACTGTTGTCATCTGGACTCTGTCGTTTATTTTAGAAAACCAACTCAAACTAGCAAATTAGTTTTTACAATCCTAAACTTAGTCCCTATTTATTAAAAAAAAAAGTGTATGGAAAAAACTTTCCTAACAACCCTGGCAAAATACTCCTGTGGAAGAATATCACCAAACTATTTTAGATCATTTCCCCATTAATATAACAATCACTGTAGTCATCAAATGGTTTCCAAGTAAGATCTGAGGCAATTACCATATTAACAATTTTTTTTTAATTTGGTTGGTTAATTGTTTGGGGGCTATTCAATTTGAAATGAACAGGAGATCATTTTCTGCCTGCGAAATACATGGAGGGTCCTGCCATTATGAGTCAGTTCAGGAAAGAGATAGGGACTACAGATAAAAATTAAATAAATACTCCAAATGAAGGCAATTTTTAAACCTTTCATAGCATGGCAAAAAACATTGTAGTCATTTACAGACCAAAAGCTAGAACCTCTTTGTAGTGTGGGCATTGGGCTTACCAGCCTAGTCTCAGTATACTAACTTACTTGGAAATTATCATAAAAAAATACACTGAATATTTTGTCTTTAGATCTCTAAAAACCTCAGAAATACTTATCAAAATAACAGACTACAATAAATTCAACAGAACAAGTTTCATTTTATTTCAACAAAAATTTAGGCTTTTTATAATATTAAATATTTGTTATGAGTAATTCTAGCTCATTTGGTCAAAAATATATATGTTTTGAGGAAAATAATTCTAAAAACTTAAAATTTATGTTTTGTAGTATTATGTATAACATTGGCAAATTAGATAAGACATGCTCATTCATGTTAAACTCATAAATCTACTCCTATTTACTGAATCTTTTAAACATAAGAAACCACCCTAGGCAAGATCTTAAACTACTGTTCTCCTGTATGCCATGACATTTTTAGCAGATATTTAAATGTATTAACTAACCTACTAATGAGTAGAAATCTGAAAGACCAGAATCTCTGTTACCTTTCACCTAATGACTATTCAATATAAACTATGACTACAATTAGAAAAATACCGAAATCCTAAAGTCAAATCCTCACCTCTTTTATCAGTCATTGAAAATCTTTTAATAGCTATGGTCCTGTAATCTGTAATCCCAGCACTTGGCAGTTGAATGCAGGAGGATCAAGTCCTTTGACTGTCCATAGCTACATAGTGAGTATGAGTTCAGCATGAGTAATGTAGGACTGTCTCAAATAAACCTGTCCCCTACAAATTAAACAGAAATATAATGTTAGTATAAAGATATAAAAATAGTAAATATTTCTGTCACTTCAGTAGGAAAATGTTGACCAGAAATACGAAAATAAATGTACATTTGGAATTTTTTAACTATATTTTTTGAAGTGAAAACTATTGAAATCTGGATATCCATAGAATTCCCTGTTTAGAACATTATCCTGACAGCATATAGCCTAGAACTGGTAAGAAGTAAGGCTTGGAGAATCACAGGAGTTGCCTTGCCCTGACTTTAGAGATTACAGCAAATAACTGTAAGTATCACCTCGTATTGTAGACTGAGGCAGTGCAATTGATGATGGCATGTTCCAATATAATAATAGAAAAACAAACAAACAAACAAACAAACAAATAAAAAACTATTATTTCTGCTTTAGATCTTGGCAGGGCCATTCTAGCCCCATCGTTTGACAAAAGCACAACACAGCTCAGAAAATTGTTTTGATGACATCAACAATTGTCAGACTTAAAATCTATCGATGTGCTTCAAACATCTCTCATCTTCTGGGGTTATACATGGTGGTATTTATGAGACCTCTAAATGATCCCTAGGATTAGGAGCATTGTGTGTAGAGTTGGGAGTGGATATATAGACTGGAGAGATAAAATGGGAAGCATGGTGATCCTTGGATTGCCTGTGCCACATACCTTTGCAGTTGTGGTAATAGATTCAGTGCAGATTGACACTATGAGCACTACCCTAGCACACAGTACAGTGCTTTCTTTTCTTTTTCGGGGATTTTGCCTGTGTCAGGGAATGTAGCTTGGATACTACTGGTTGGTGTGTGGAAGATATCAATCATTGGATCGGTTCAAAGCTATGGGAGCTGCCAGTTAATAGGCTAAGCTTCAGACCACATCCTTCCAATGGATAACTAGGGTCCAGTCTAGATGAATTTCTGGATCCCCAGGATACATGAATAGCATGCAGTATTCTAGAGTAGTATCCAGCTTAATGATACTTCTGTTGCTCTTGTGTCTTTCCCTCTTCTGTATCCCCCAAGTTCATTTTGATTTCTTGGCATGACTCTCAAATGAGCCTTTGTGTATTAACCTGTGGTATATGAGAGGAGTTGTCTGAATAGAGATGAAATATTGAGTCATGGCAAACACAACTGTGGAAATGGAAACCATCCAGGGGCAAATGTTGTAAAATTAACATAGTCTGTGAAAGAAAAATGCTTTTGCTTTCAGAAGGAGAGTGAATGGAGTTTTTCACTAAGCTGGAAGGGGGGCTAATAAAGGCCTTTTTTACTGGAGAATTTAATAAGAATTTACCAAAACACAGGTGCAATTATTCTTACAGGATTGAACTGATTAGATGGGTAGAGTTTGGCTAGTATAAGATACTTGATTTAATGACTTTTGAGGTCCTTTTTTGAAATCATGATCAATAAATTTGCCCTCTGTGACATTTCTACTATATTTGTTTGAAAGATGAATAAATTAGGATACATAGATATAGCTTTATAGTATAGTTCTTGAACTTTCATGATGTGACAATTAAATCTGTATGATCAGGTCATATTCTAGAGCTCTGCATTAGGCACACATAATCGATAGCTCCTGGGGACATACACACAAATTAACAAACTTGACTTTATAGTGTTTCTTGTTTTCAGAATGGAATACATTTTATGAATAATCTAAAACAATAGATTCAGTTTCTATGTCCATAGAGACAGAACCTTAAAGACCCTAACAACTCTAAAAAAGAAAAATGAAAAAAGGAGAGAAAATAAAATAAAATAAACTTGAAGCTTTAAATAAACAACAAAAACCCAAAAACAAAACAAAACAAAACGAACAAACAAACAAAAAAACATAATTTTTTTGAAAAAAGAAAACTAAAAGAACCTAAAACCCTAAAGAAAAACAAACAAACAAAAAAATCAACAAAAAAATTCTAGATCTCTACAAAGACCCAGAAAACATAAAATCATTACCACAAACAAACAAACAAACAAGCGAAGAACTACAACAACCACACTATGTCTTCAAAAAAGAAAATCTCGCCAAATACACTGAGAACAATCCTAAAATCATTTAAAAACTGTAAAAAAAAGAAAAAAACCAAACCAAAACAAAACAAAAAAATCCTAAAATAATAAAAGCAAAACCTAAAACCCTAAAAAAAACTAAAATTACTAAAGAAACTCTAAATGACCCAAATAAGCTATTTTTTAAATTCTTAATAAACATTTTTAAAACCCTAAAATTCTATAAATAAGAAAACACAAGACCTCTTAAAAGACACTAAAAAAATTATAAAACCCTAAAAAAAAATCCAAAAACTCTACAAGTCTAGATCCCTAATGAGACAATAAAAAAACAATTAAAAAAAAGAAAAAGAAAATGAAAAGGTACAAAACCACCACCCCAACAACTACAAATTCTACTGCCTTAAAAAAATCGCCAAAAACACTGGAAAAGAAAATCATTTTACAAACCAAATTAAAAACAAAACAAAACAAAAAAAACTTAAAACAATCTTTAAAAATTCCTTAATTCAATTAAAAAAAAACAAAACTAAAAAATAAAGAAAAACCCTACAATTCTAAAACAATCTCAACAACTTTAAAAAGACCCAAAAGAACTCTAAAACCCTAAAAAAAGTTCCTTTAAAAAGTTCTAAAAACACATCAAATCTCACACATCAAATCTCTGAAACTCAAAAAAAACTTGAAAACCTGCTTTAAAAAAGCAAAACAAAAACAAACAAACAAACAAACAACAACAACAACAAAACTACAATGCCCTGAAACCCTAACTAAAATCCTGAGATATTAAAAACAATCCTAACCCCACCCCCCAAAAAAATACCTACAAAACCCAAAAACATTAACTAAAATCCTAACACATAAAAATAATCCTAAACTCATTAAAAACACACACACACACACACAAGAACACAAAAAAATATTACAAAATCCTAAAACCCTATAAAACACTAAAAGTGTAAAAAGAAACAAAAACAAAACAAAACAGAACAACAAGAACAAAAACACACAAAAAAGTTCAATTATCCTAAAATTATTTATAAAACCTAAAAAGCCCTAAAACCCTAAAATACCTTAAATTTCTAAAAGAAATCAAGGTCCAAAATAAATAAATAAATAAATAAATAAATAAATAAATAAATAAACAAACAATCAAACAAACAAATAAATAAATGAATAAATAAATAAATAAATAAAATCAACCCTACCCCCCCCCAAAAAAAAACCTGTAAGGACAAAACAACCTCCCAAATTTAAAACCATTAAAACCCTAAAACTCTAAATAACCCAAAGGGCTTTACCCTCCTGCACCGCCCCCCACAAAAAAAAAAAAACCTGAAAATTGTAAAATAATTAAAAGCCCTAAAAAAAGCCTAAAATATTAGAAAAATTAAATCAGAAAAAAAAACTAGAATCTTTAAACAAATGCTGAAATAGTCCTAAACCCCCCCCCCCCAAAAAAGAAAAGAATAATAAAATTCTGAAAACACACCTATCAGTTAGGCAGGCATTCAACTTACACAGTTTAGCCTGCTTCTGAGTGCTGGTATTAAAGGGGAATAAAACTATACTTGACTCCTTTTTGTTTGTATAATTGTTTTCTAAAAGTTTTTTTTTCTCTTGGGTGAGTGTATGTGTGTGATGTGTGTGTGTGTGTGTTTATGGGTGAGTGTATGTGTGTGATATGTCTGTGTGTGTGCGTGTTCTCCAAAGAGGTCATCAGATCGTCTAGAACTAGAATTGCAGGTGGTTGTGAACAACCATGTGGGTGTTAGAAATTGAACCCTTGTCCTGTGCAAAAGCAATCAGTGGGCCTAAGCAGTGAGCTATCTCCTCAGTCCCTTCTGCTTGCTCTAATCTCTACTTCACTATTCATCTTGCCCAAATATGTCTTTAATTCCTACTTCTTCTGTCTGTTTTTATGTGATGAATTCTCCTTTGCTTTTCTCTTGTTTCTCCAATTACTTCAGCAAGATTCTGCGTTGCCTTTTGTTTTGGAAGATTCTGGAGGAATCCTAAATCCAGACTTTAGGGCAGTTATTAAAAATTCTTACTGGTCGTTCTGACAATGGTTTCCTCTTCTTTTTTTTTTTTTTAATTAGATATTTTTTCATTTACATTTCCAATCCTATCCCAAAAGTCCTCCCATACCCACCTCAACCCCACCACCACCACCCCCATATCTTGTCGCTGGCATACCCCTGAACTAAGGCATATAAAGTTTGCAAGACTGATGGGCCTCTCTTTCCAATGATGTTCAACTAGTCCGTCTTCTGATACAAATGCAGCCAGAAATACGAGCACTGATAAGTTGCTAGAAAAATGAGCTCTGCGGGGTTTCTTTAGTTCATATTGTTGTTCCACTTATGGGATTGCAGACCCCTTTAGCTCCTTGGGAACCTTCTCTACCTCCTCCATTTCGGTCCCTGTGATTCATCCAATAGCTGACTGTGAGCATCCACTTCTGTGTTTGCTAGGCCATGGCATAGCCTCACAAGAGACAGCTAAATCTGGGTCCTTCCAGCAAAATCTTGCCAGTGTATGCAATGGTGTCAGTGTTTGGAGGCTGATTATGGGATGGATCCCTAGGAATGGCAGTCTCTACATGGTCCATCCTTTTGTCTCAGCTCCAAAGGTTGTCTCTGTAACTCCTTCCATGGGTGTTTTGTTCCCAATTCTAAGAAGGGGCACAGTGTCAGCATTTTGGTCTTCAATACCCTTAAGTTTCATATGTTTGGAAGATTGTATCTTGTATCTTGGGTATTCTAAGTGTCTGGGCTAATACCCACTTATGTCACCACTAGGGTACTGGTTATTCTCCTCTGCTTCTCATTTGGTCACAGAGATTTTCATTTGATCTCATTTGTCTAAGATGCCAGCATGCCCTCCTTATAGACTGTGGTACAATAGATGTTTAACTTTCATAACTATTGGGTAATGCTTTGATTTTTCTGCGTTTGCCTAATTGAATAAAGGGGATTATTCCTCCAGCCCATAGTGACAGGCATACTTTAGAGAAGTCAGGACTAGTGGTCCTCAATCTTCAAAATGTTGTGAATTTTTAATTTACAGCTCTACAACAATAATGTTATTTCATTGCAACTTCATAAATATAATTTTGCTATAGTCATGAATTGTAAAGTATATATCTTATAAACAAGATATATGATATGTGACACTTGTGAAAGGGTTGTTTGAACACTCAAAGGAGTCTAATTCCATGGTGTGAAAAGCACTAATTTGAACACAATGGGGCTACTGCTGCCAATGTAGACTGTTCATCCAGTGTTGCTGGACAGAAGTCTCCGTACTTTGAAGGCAATGGGTTTTCCCAGAAAAGGCTTCTTCTGAGTCCCCAAACTTCTGTCAATACCTGTTCACCTTGGTGATGATCACTGATGTATCAAATGACCATACTTAGTAAATTAGAGTAATACAGTTTTCTTTTCCACCCTAGAAAGTGGGGATTCTAAAAATATGTGTACTAGCTAAAAGCAGTGATGGTGCTCTTCCTAGGGTTCCTTACATTGTGTCCTCCTTGGATGTTCCTCTCTGATCTATACTCACCATCTATGCTGCTTCCTCTCATCAACAGCACACATGATAACACTCAACCCATCTGATCTTCAGTCAGCAGAAATACACTAATTATATTTCACATATGGCCAAGTTGCTCATGATTCTGAGGCATAATCATGCATGTTGTATTGCCAAACAGAATGACACTAATTGTCTAGTATATAATGAAGCATATTTTGTATGACTCTTTTCAGGAGTCTGTATATTCAATGATGAACACACCATCAGCAAATGAATGAATTCTTGTGAGATGATGTCATCACAGTGGGATCCAATGTGCTAGAAAGAGAAAAGAGGAAACCAAACTCCCTTTCATAATTAAACCTTTTCTAAAACACCATTATTAAATTATTTTTATATGTAGGTCATATCCCTCCTGACCCATTCAATTTCTTCCAAATATATTCACACCTGGGGATTAATTTTCAGAAAGTTATTTTGGGGAAACACATGTGATTATTTCAACATCTATAGTAGTGTGGGGGCGTTATTCTCCCTACGTCAAGTACACTTAAGATCTTTAGATACCTCCTTCCCGGTGATAGCCTTGCAGCTCACTGAGTGACATGTGCATTTGATGATAAATGATACACAAACATTGAAGCACATTACCATATCCTGTCACCTATATCAAGTTTAAAATAGCAAGAACCACACGTGAGTAGAAAAATACAAATACATTTTATAGTGTCTTGAAGCTAAAATCCGCAAATTAATCAAAATATTATTTGGACTCTGTTACTTTATACCAGTGTTTTTTAAGTGTACAAGTCGCAGGCCTTTTCTTTGACCCTTTGCACAGGTTTATAGTGTCCTTTTACCATCTTCATCCTCCCCACTATCCTCCATTGCTATTAAATCTCCCCCCTGTTGCTGCACTTACTCTTCCAAAATACCTCCTATTTTTAATGTCCCTTATTAAATTTATATTTTCACAATTGTCATTTTTAATTTTACTTGTCTAACCTAATATATTGTATTTTACCGTTCCATCCATTTTTTTAAAACAAAGCCCTGCACTAATACACATAGATGAGAAATATATAAATCTCCCCCCCTTCTCTCTCTCTCTCATTTCTAAGCCATTCATCCAGTAGTTGACATCTAAAATCACTCCATAGCATGTATGTTTCACACAGTGAGGCAATCAATATTAATGATATGGATATGTAGTGGTCCTTCTTAGATTTTTTTTTAACTTAAATCAACATGGGAAGATAGAATCTCAGATAAGGAACTTCCTCCATCACATTGGCCTGTGGCCACAACTTAAGGAATGTTTTTTTTGTTTGTTTTTTGTTTTTGTTTTGTTTTGTTTTGTTTTGTTTTGTTTGATGACTGTTTTTGAAGGATCTAGCTTTCTATGGATAGTGTCATACCCTATGCAGAAGATGTACAGGGTGTGGTGGGACCATGGAAGGTACTGAAAAGGATTTTTTTGAAGAACTGAAGATCTATGTGCCATGAACAATTAAAGTGTCCTCTAATTTGTAAGAAAATTTTATACGTACCTGTGTCCAATATTCTGTCTACACATATTTCAAAAGTAAAATTACCTCATCTATTTCATCCTGTTTTACTGCATTTAATCTATGAAATTCCTTATAATCAGAAGTGCTGGTAAATTTTAAAAACCTTTAAAATATGACTGGGAGATATCAGGTTTGTTTTAAGTTTATCACAACTTTGTAAGCATGCCCAAGATCTATGTTGTCCTCTTACTTTCCAAAGAATCTATAATTCATGATTGCCATTGGTTTCAACACATGTCATTTAACCCTGTCAAATTCCAGCTTTGTTTGCATAAAAATAGTCCTCCTCTAACTGTGGGTTTTCATAAAGTGAAAATTGGTGTGCTATCCAGTGTGCTTCCTCAAAGAGTCTGGCACTATTTATGATAAGAAGCACAGCTTAAAGATAACCAAGGGAAAGGTTGGAACATGAAAAATAACCACCATGGGTGGTGTCAAGTCAGAAACCGAAGACTTTCTCAGAACGAAAATAAAAACAAAAATGAAACAAAACAAAACACACACCAAACAAATAAATAAAAATCCAACAACCAAACAATAAAAACAATGCAAGGGTGAAATTCTTTGGCAGAATATTACTCAGATCATCAGGCCTTTCAGTTGGGATTTCATTTTTAATTTCTAGCAAGCCATATGAAAAGGTAAAGTCGAGATGCTGAACGTTTCTTTTCTGGTCAAGTCTATTTGGAGTTCTGTAGGCTTCTTTTATGTTCATGGGCATCTCTTTCTTTAGGTTTGGGACGTTTTCTTCTATAATTATGTTGAAGATATTTGCTGCCCCTTTAATTTGAAAATCTTCATTCTCATCCACTCTTATTATCCTTGGTTTGGTCTTCTCATTGTGTCCTGGATATCCTGGATGTTTTGAGTTAGGATCCTTTTGCATTTTCCATTTTCTTTGATTGTTGTTCCGATGTTCTCTATGGAATCTTCTACACCTGACATTCTCTCTTCCATCTCTTTTATTCTGTTGCTGATGCTTTCGTCTATGGTTCCAGATATCTTTCCTAGGGTTTCTATCTAGAGCGTTGCCTCACTTTGGGTTTCTTTATTGTGTCTATTTCCCTTTTTAGGTCTAGTATGGTTTTGTTTATTTCCATCACCTGTTCAGATGTGTTTTCCTGTTTTTCTTTAAGGACTTCTACCTGTTTGGTTGTGTTTTCCTGTTTTTATTTAAGGACTTGTAACTCTTTAGCAGTGTTCTCCTGTATTTCTTTAAGTGAATTATTAAAGTCCTTCTTGATGTCCTCTACCATCTTCATGAGATATGCTTTTAAATCTGGTTCTAGCTTTTCGGTTGTGTTGGGGTTCCCAGGACTAGGTGGGGTGGGAGTGCTGTGTTCTGATGATGGTGAGTGGTCTTGATTTCTGTTAGTACAATTCTTACATTTGCCTTTCACCATCTAGAAATCTCTGGAGCTAGTTGTGATAGTTGTCTCTGGTTAGAGCTTGTTCTTCAGGTGATTCTGTTAGCCTCTATCAGCAGACATGGGAGACTAGATCTCTCCTCTGAGTTTCAGTGGTCAGAGCACTCTCTGCAGTCAAGTTCTCCTCTCACGGGAAAGGTGCACAGATATATGGCCTTAAGACCTCCCTCCTGGCCGAAGACGAAGGCCCAAAACAGGACCTGTCCTGAAGCTGAGTTGCTTTGGCCTGTCCCAGAAGTTGTTAGCTTCTGTATTCTATACTCTCACATGTCCAGAATACTCTCGGAGGAGTCCTGGAACCAAGATGTCTGCAGCTGATGCTCAGGCAAAGCACTCCTGCACTGGGCACACCCCTTTCCTCTGGCTGGGAAAGTGGCCAGATATCTGGGATCTGTGCAGAATAATCTCGGCTGGGTCCCGGAACCAAGATATCTGATATTGATGCTCAGTCAAAGCGCTCCCGTACTGGGTGGACCCCTTTTTTCTGGCTGGGACAGTGGCCAGGTGTCTGGGGCCCGAAAAGGGGGCTGTCTTAGAAGCTCTGTGGCTCTCGCCTCTCCAAGAAGCTTTTGGCTTCTGTAGTCCATACTCTCACCTGTGCAGAATACACCTGGCGGGGTCCCAGAACCAAGATGTCTGTTGCCGATGCTCAGGCAAAGCACTTCTGCACCGGGCGGACCCCCTTTCCTCTGGCCGGGAAAGTGGCTGGATGTCTGGGGCCTTTGCAGAATACACTCGGCAGGGACCTGGACCAGTCTGGTGGTTCTTCAGAAAATTGACATAGTACTACCAGAAGATCCAGCAACACCTCTCCTGGGCAAATACTCAGAAGATGTTCCGATGTGTAATAAGGATTCATTCTCTATAATGTTCATACCAGCCTTATTTATTTATTTTGTTAATATTTTTATTATTACGTATTTTCCTCAATTACATTTAGAATGTACATTTAGAAAGTCCCCCATACCCTCCCCCCCCCCACTTCCCTACCCACGCATTCCCATTTTTTTGTCCCTGGCATTCCCCTGTACTGTGGCATATAAAGTTTGCATGTACAATGGGCCTCTCTTTCCAGTGATGGCCTATTAGGCCATCTTTTGATACATATGCAGCTAGAGTCAAGAGCTCCGGGGTACTGGTTAGTTCATAATGTTATTGGACCAACAGGGTTGCAGATCTCTTTAGCTCCTTGGATACTTTCTCTAGCTCTTCCATTGGGGGCCCTATGATCCATCCAATAGCTGACTGTGAGCATCTACTTATGTATTTGCTAGGCCCCAGCCTTGTCTCACAAGAGACAGCTATATCCAGGTATTTTCAGCAAAATCTTGCTAGTGTATGCAATGGTGTCATCGTTTGGAGTCTAATTATGGGATGGATCTCTGGACATGGCAGTCTCTAAATGGTCCATCTTTTGTCTCAGCTACAAACTTTGTCTCTATAACAGTCTGGCGGTTCCTCAGAAAATTGGACATGGTACTACTAGAGGATCCCACAATACCTCTCATGGGCATATATCCAAAAGATGTCTCAACCGGTAAGTAGGACACATGCTCCACTATGTTCATAGCAGCCTTATTTATAATAGCCAGAGGCTGGAAAGAACTCAGATGCCCCTCAACATTTGAATGGATACAAAAAAATGTGGTACATTTACACAATGGAGTACTACTCAGCTATTAAAAAAATGAATTTATGAAATTCCTAGGCAAATGGATGAACCTGGAGGGCATCATCCTGAGTGAGGTAACACAATCACAAAGGAACTCAAATGATATTTACACACTGATAAGTGGATATTAGCCCAGAAACTTAGTATACCCGAGATATAAGATTCAATTTGCAAAACACATGAAACTGAAGAATGAAGACCAAATTGTGGACACTTTGCCCCTTCTTAGAGACAGCAAACACACAGAGCCCTACTGTGCATAACTTGAACATGTGTGAGACCACCCACCTCCTCCAGTGACACCCTTTCTCCAACAAGGAAACGACTAGTCCAACAAGGTTATTCATCCTAATACAGCGTATGGGCCAATGGGAACCAATTACATTAAAACTACCACACCTACCTAGCTACATGCATGCATATATTCATGCATAAGAGATAAACAGAGAAAGAGGGTGAGAGAAAAATGAAAGAGCGAGAGTGATAGGTAGATGATAGAGAAATAGTTGCATACATATCTATATAAATACATTCAATCATTACTTCATACATACATACATACATACATACATACATACATACATACATACATACATACATACATATATAGATGACGGATAGACAGAAAATTATATGCGAAATTAATCTAAACACTAAAGACATGGTGCCCTTTAATTCACACACACACCCTGAGCATTGTTTACAATCCTCAATTAAGACATAAAGGTTGAACATTTGAACTACAAAGACATATACAAACAAACCCACAAAACCCACAATGTTAATTTGGTGTGCATAGATTATATTAATATCTAGGATTTCCTTTTTTTCTGTATATTATGAGAGATTACACCCAAAAATCTTTCTCAAACTAGTCCATTATTTTAGTGACTACTGTGTACAACCTGATACTTATAATCCACTAGATAGTAATGTTACAGAAGGTGTTTATTGTGCTGAAGATATTCAGCCATACCCCTCAGCTCCAAAATATATCTTTTAAAGACACATAGTAAGGAACGATCTTCCAAATGACCTCAAATGAAACTGTCACCTGGTGAAAAATAACACAGCACAGGAAGAAGTTTACACATAAAATTTATATTCATGTGAATATTGGTCAAAATGATTACAATTGTAAAGTTGAATTACATAGTGGTATGTCTTTGAAACAATAGGAAAAATGATGCGCATACATTGTGTTTTCCAAAAAGAGTAGGAAATGTAAAACATTTAAACAGTGGGATGTTGGTTTCTAATGCCAGGAGATGACTAACATAGCAACAGACTAATAAAGTATCCTCTTCAAAAGTTAAAAGAAAAGAGCAACAACAAGAAGAGAACAACAATCACAAGGAACCATGTCATCCGTGGCATCTTCAGGAGGATGTGCAGCAATCTGAACATGGTTCCAAGGACGTTAGTAGATGTCTAGTTCTTTATCAGCCTGACAGGTTTGTGTTCAACCATCCATGTCTGTATACTAAGGTTGGAAACAATCCATCGATGATGAGTGACCTAAAGATGATGAGTTCTACTCCCCACTCTCTTTGCTGCTCTGGAGACTTCAAACCTGAGGGGAGGAATGTTATATTGATGAGTATGAGAATGCTCAATTGCCTCTTTGTCTACATTGTGTAAATTTGGCATCTCTTTAAGTGAAGTATAAGACCTGCTTAGGCCAGAAGGTACAACTAGAGGCCTGATGAATAAAGATGCTACTATAGAGCATGTAATGAGAAAAGTCTTTCAGAAGTACACTTGGACAGAGGTGGAATTTAAGATCCAATTATTCAGAAATGGCATGTAGGCACTATTGTTGGCCATAGTGTCAAACCGAGAACACCCCCAACACTAATCAGAGATGTATGGCTAGTGGTCAGAAGTGAGCAGGTAATGGATATTGGGAAGAAATGAGACCCTATGAGCCATGAAAAATAGATAAAACCTCAATGGTCAGAGGGGAAATACACGAGGGCATCTTTGTGAGAAATTGGAAATCTAAAACCCCTTTGTACAGGTAAACTAGTATGTTTGGTTGGGTAGAGTTCAAATTTGCATGTTCTTTCCTTGACGTGAGATCAAAGACACAGCCTACCTCATGCAGTGGAGCCCATTTCAGGTTCTTCCTAACAGCTAGCAACTCCTCATCAGAGACTAGAGCATCTGTCCACTGTAGTAAATGTGGTTGCTGGATCAGGAAGCAGTCTGAGCACTCATCAAAAACCTGGCTGACAGTTCCACACTAGTTCTTCTTCTCAGGCATATGTTCATCTCCTGGGTCTAGGTATGAATGGTGAGGAGTACATCATTTTAGTTTCTGCCTTGAGGAAATGAGCTTTTGTTCTGGGCTGTACTTCTTAATGTTCGGCTCAGGTACTTTAAGCTTGGGTGGTCTGGAGGTCCATTTGGGAGTTAAAATTGGAGTGGGGGGTGTCTAAGTGTCTGCATCAGAGGAGAACATTGCAAGGTCATTATTGGTCAGAAAGGCATATTTGATTACCACTTGGGGAAAATGAGATCTGAGGCCCCTGGTAACTCAGAGTCAGTAGATTGAAATCCTTTTGGTCAAAGCAGAAGGATCTGAGGCCCAATTAAATAGACTTAGTAAGTTTACTCCCACAGGGGCATATTTGGAATGTCTGAGAACCCTTTGGATATTGGTGGACTGTAGCTCTCTATTAGAACAGGGAGGGCTGGTAGATCCTTTGGTGAAAAGTGAAATATTTCAGGTATAGTCTAAAAGCCAATTCAGTAAAAGACAGTAAGTGGAATACTTTGGGTAAGGGGAGACATATGCAGTATCCCTATGTGCAGGAGAAGAATTGTTTCTGCCCATCTCGGGATTAGTGATAGATCTAAGATTCTCTAAAATAGGAGGATGGTGATAGAAACTTCATAGGATTGTATAGAATAGTTTTATCCTGTTATTCCTATGTCTGCAGCACTATTGAGCAGAAATTGAACACTGATTGATACCTTGAGAATTATAGGAAATTCCAGGTACTTACTCCTTCATCAGGTCCAAACATGAAATCACAATCAACAATATACATCATCTGAATGTCTGTGGTAGGCATGACAACAATCTTAGAAGTCTTCTAAGAGGGTGTAATGTAGTAGTTTCTGGTTTAGTGTCTTCCTTAAATATATGTCCATCCACACATTCCTCTGCATGGAGGCCAGGATGTCTCTGTCCAAGGAAACAAAACAAAGATAGTAATCTGATTTACCCTTACCTTGATACTCTTCTGTTTGAGATTTCAGTACAGAGTGTTCTGAAATCTCTTAGGTCAGAACAGTGCTTCCCAGACCATGGAAATTAGAAGTTATAGGTAGGACATACACTGGGAAGATGATGAATCTGGGGGATTTCCTCAAACACACTGTGCTCCACACAGGTTGGAGCACTCTCTGTTGTGAATGTCTAAATCTTCTAAGTAAGATAGGGGAGGAGCTTGGGCAGTTTTGCACAGAAGTAGGATGATTGTGCCCTTCATCAAACAGGTAATGTGGCAAACTTCATGAGAATAAGGAAGTTTAAGCACTCTGATCATAAGCAGCATTTCTGTGACACTTTGCAAATGTGAAATTCTAAACCTACTTGTAAGAGGGGTAAAATCTCTGGCTATTTTCAATAAATAAGAAAGACCATTTCACATTGGTGAAAATGCAAATACCTTCTGGAGAAGAGGGAGTTCCAGTATTGATTGATCAGCTTCCAAACCTTTTTTGCAGAATTTACGAAATCCACATATTTTATGTGGTGTGTGGACAGCAGGCAGCAATTGTTTCAGTATTCCAACAAGTTGGATGGTTATCTTTGGTCTATGAAACCTTTAGTCAGATGACATAAGAGCAAGGCCACTTTTCTTGAATGGGGGAATGTCCCCGAATATTTGTAGCAGGAAGAAGTTTGGAAGTAATCTTAGACAGTTGGGATATAGCAGGCACACATAGTCAATACGACAAGATCTATTTACACTTTACAAGAGAGGGTAGGTATGAGTCCACCACTGAAAATAAAAGGAAATATGTCAGTCCAATATAGTCATTTGAGAAGGCTTTGTTGCCCAATAGACAGAGGGAGAACAGGAAATATGTATGACTAGATGTGGTGTGTCTGAGGCTCCCATAGGGAGAGGGAGAGGCACTGAAGCACTTGTATGACTGGATGAAATTTATAGACCTCTTCGACAGAGGATGTGAATTTGAGAACTGCTGGAACAAAAAGATTCATTCTGGCACCCCTTTCAAATGAGGAGTCCGATGTGAGACACAGTTAAATGGAAATTTTTGCCCTCCATCAGATAGAGAATAGTTTGTAATTCTTTCTGGTCAGAGAGGGTAATTATTGAAGACCTTTTGGACTGGAAGTGAAGTTTGGGGCCTGGAGCAGGTAGAGATGATCTCAGGCCCGTCAGGCTTAAAAGACAGATATTGGACCCTCATGTATACAGAGGGTGTATTTGATATATAATGGACACAAATTAGTAGTCTAAGTATTGATGTTTAGGAGTAGAAGATTAAAGCAGAATTAGAGTCTGCTTAATGTCCCCAACCTCTTTAGGGTTAAGGGAGTGACCTAGCCTACCTTAAGCAGGAGAGGTAGGAATGCTTCAAAACTTAGAAGATTCCCATCTTCACATACACCTTGGTAAGCCTGGCAGCAATACAAGCATTATGCATCAGGCATGACTGTAAGTCTCTAAGCACTCTTGAAGCTTATCATCAGTTATATGGGTGTTTGCATGAAGGATGGTACAAAGGATAGATGACCTAAGTTTCAGGCTCTGTTAATGCAGGGCAGAATTAAGTGAAGTATAATTTCCTAGAGATTATGGTTGGAGGGAAATGATCTAAAGCTCATGATTGGAGTGTTATATTTGAGGCCCATATGTATTTAGGGATGCTCTTAGGATACCTGGATATTGGTACCCTTGGGAAAAATGAAAATTCTGAGATTCCAATAGTAAACTACAGTCATAATTATAACTGACCTTGGGCAGAAATTGAAGGTTTTGAGTATTGTTGGTAACAGCAGTAGGTCATGAAGGCCACCTATCCCAAGTGAAATTCTGATGACCCTTCATCCAAAGGTGATGGTGTGAGATAACTTGAAAACAGGTTGAGTAGCATATGTTCATACCTGCAACTTCTATGACCTTCCTGACCTGTTTTGCTTAAAAAGAAAATACCTGGGGTTGGAGAGATATTTCAGGGGTTAAGAACACTGACGGCTCTCCCAGTGTTCCTGAGTTCACAAACATCTGTAATGGTATTCAGTGCCCTCTTCTAATGTGCAGGGACACATGCATAGAGAACACTGTATATATAATAAATAAATAAATACTTAAAAAAGAAAGGAAGGAAGGAAGGGAGGAAGGAAGGAAGTAAGGGTGGAAAGAAGGAAGGAAAGAAGGAAAGAAGGAAAGAAATGAAAGAAATTAAGGAGGGATTAAAGAAGGAAGGAAGGAAGGAAGAAAGAGAGAGAGAAAGAAAGAAAGAGAGAAAGAAAGAAGGAGAGAGAGAAGGAGGGAGGGAGAGAGAGAGAGATAGAAAGAAAGAGTTAGAAAGCGAGAGAGAGAAAGAAAGAAAGAAAGAAAGAAAGAAAGAAAGAAAGAAAGGAAGAAGGGAGGTAGTGAAGAAAGAAAGTAAGAAAGAGAGTGAGAAAGAGAGAGAGAAAGAAAGAAAGAAAAAGAAAGACAGAAAGAGAGAGAGAGAGAGAGAGAGAGAAAGAAAGAAAGAAAGAAAGAAAGAAAGAAAGAAAGAAAGAAAGAAAGAAAGAAAGAAAGAAAGAAAGAAAGAAAGGAGAGAGAGAGAGAGAAAGAAAGAAAGTAAGTAAGTGAGTTTCAGGCCATGATTAACCAAATAGCAGGAACAAGTCACATCACTGTGCAAAAGGGAAAAATCTAGTTTATCTTGGGTAGAGGGAGAACAGAATGGTAGTGCATAGTTTGCTTCCATCTTGTCTCCCCACCTTCCATTATCCATATATTGTATATACTGTTGGGAAGAATACAAGGAACAATCAGCACACTCGTCCAACAGGGAGAGTGGTTGTCTGACCTGAGGTTGTATTTGTCTGTACCTATCTATAACTGAGAGACAGGAACACAGCATTTCTGACACCTAACTCTAGGAAGATCGGATGTATATTACTTTTCCTTTCTATGTTCTGCCCTCTGCCCTACACTCAGAAACATGTGAGAGCCCACTGTGAAGTTGCAATTGTGTTTGCCTTGCAATCTTTCTAATAGAGAGTGGCACTGCGGTAATATGAGTTTAAGTCAAGTTTAAGGTGCCCTTGGAATGAATACTCTTGGGCATCCCAAGAGGCTATATCTGAAGCTCCTATGACTACATGTAGAATAAATGAGACCCTCTTGGCCATAGGATCCAAACCTGAGGTCTCTGTCATCATTGCTCCATGGCACATACACTATTGGCCAGCAATTAGATGTCTATGTTCCTTGAGGTTGAAGGAGGAAATTATAGCCCCCTTTTGTACTACAATGAACTGCATGTGAGTGGACATCATTCTACCTTTTTCAGTGGGAATGGCATGAAGCTTGCTTGGTCTGGGGCATCTTTTTTTAATTAGATATTTTCTTCATTTACATTTCAAATATTATCTACTTTCCTAGATTGCCCTCTGAAAATCCCCTATGCCTTCCCCCTCCCCCTGCTCCCCAACCTACCTACTCCTGCTTCCTGACCCTGGCATTTGCCTATAATGGGGCATAGAGCCTTCAGAGGACCAAGTACCTCTCTTCCCAATGATGACCTACTAGGCTATCCTATGCTACACTTGTGGTTAGAGACACAAGTTCCACCATGTGTTTTCTTTGATTTGTGGCATAGTTCCAAGGAGCTCTGGGGGGTACTAGCTAGTTCATATTGATGTTCCTTCTATGGGGCTTCAGTCCCCTTCAGGTCCCTGGGTATTTCTCTGGCTCCTTCATTGGGGACCTTATGCTCTGTCCAATGGATGACTGTGAGCATCCACTTCTGTATTTGGCAGGCAGTGGTTTGGGGCATCTTTTGTCACAAGAGAAATGACTGAGTCCCACTTTCAACGAAACTGAAAGTTTGAGGGTTTTTTCACTAAATGAGTACTTTAGACAATCTTGGGCAAATAGAGAAGGTCTGCAGGAGGCTTAGTCATAGGAGGAATGTCTGACATTCTCTTCAGTGAAAAACAAAACAAAAAAAAAGGACTGAGGTAACTTGGGAAGAGAGGAAGTACTGTGCACTTAGGAGTAAGAGAAAATAATGAGACCTGGTTGTACAATGGTATGCATTAGAAAAAACTTGGAGAGGGGGTAAGTGCCATGCAACATCCTGTTATGCATGAATGTCCCTTTTACCTTGATCAGTAAAAGAAGTCCCTCCACTGCTCTTCAGCTTCCAAATCTTCCTTAGTTGGTAAAAGTTCCACATCCTGTGTTTAGCCTGGAGGAGTTCAGACAACAGTCCAAGCCTTTTCAAACAGCCTGGATGTCTGTCCCTGGCTAGGTTGCCTCCTTCAGTTTGTCTTAATATGTACATATATATGCACCAACAATTCAACTGGATTGCAAAGCATAACATAGGATCCAGTCAATAATTCTATATATAGGACCTGGGACCACAAACCAGAGAAAAACAATATATTTCCCCTGCCATCCTTATAAAAGGGAAAGGCTTGAATCTTACTTAATTAGAGAATATACATTTGATATAGTTCAAAGTCATAAGTGAATGCTGGAGGATACAATGCACCATGCACTATTATTCAAAAGAACATATCTAATGGCATTTTTGGAATAAAGAAAAGTGTGACCTTCCTTTGGTCAAACACAGTGGTTAACGCTCCCCTCCCTTGCAAAAGTGAACAAGATCCAAGGCCATATTTTGGGGGAAGGAAAAGACTGAACCTCACTCAGCCTCACCCAGGTTAGTTCTCTTGGCTACTTCCAAAAAAAAAAGGAGTGTGAGAGGAATCTGGGGAACAGAGGAGTTCTGAGAACCTCTTCTCAGAATGGTAAGTTCTAAGACCACCTTAAACAGAGGAGAAATCGTGAATGTCTTAGTTCCTAAAGTAGAGGTCCCCAGTCATATTTTGCAGGTCAGAAATATCCAGTTCACCCATGGTCAGCAGGGGAAGTTTCTAGGCTTCATTGGGTACTGGAGGAATGTTCAGCCTCTGCCTCACTAGCTTCCAAGTATTTCCCCCATATGCATACCCTGTGTAACATCTTTGAGAGTCCAGTCAGTGGTCACAACAATCTCCCAGCATAAGTAGTTATGCAAGCATTGATGTTTCCTCGAGGCTGTGTTCAGCTGCACACATCTGTGAATAAGAGATAGGAATGGTGCATTTTGATGACCATTTTTGAGGCACAGGATATGAGAGCCAATTTCAGATTTCTATTTAGTGTCCTATGATCTAAAAGGATAGAAAATGTGAGGTGTCATTGGTCGCGTATGTATTGTATGGATATGTTTAAAGCAAACTTATTTAATAGGGGTATTTGTGAGGCACAGCCAGAAGAGAATCTCTGGTGGTTCAATAATTGCACAGATGGATCTGAAGTGTCCTAATACAGAGAGTAGATGTCTGAAACGCCCCTTTGACACAGGAGCTAGTTCTGAGAGTCCTTTCAATAGTCTTTGATTTCCCAGGACCCCCTTTGCAGAAACTGAAGTTCTAAAATCCACTTGGTGAATTGAAGTAGACAATAGGCCCAGATTCCTACTGGGAAGAAAGGGAATGTTAGATTCTCTTTTATGTAGAATGAGTGGTGTAAGTCTCCTATGGTCTGACATCCCTTTAAGGAAAAATGATTCAAAGCTACTTGGTAGGATTAGGAATATTCCTTATAAGGCATAATACATGTTTTAGGCGACATTTGACCAATAGGGCTAAGGCAATGTTAGCCCTAGGAGAGTTCTGACATTCTATTCAGTGTAGTGAGAAAAAAAAATGAGTTACCATGGGGAAATGTGTGCCCCATGTAAGAGAGGAAATCTCGAAGGCCCTACTGAAAGAGGAGGGCAGAATCCTCTTGAGGCAGAATGTGAAATTGCCATATACACTTCTGTCAAAGTTAAAGGTCCCTGGTACCTTATAGAGTGGAGAATGTTTCCAGCCATGATCATAAGTTTCCAATTCTTATTCAGAGTTTTGTATTTTCATAGTTTGTGTTCATTCAGGAGAGACAAGGCAGCAACATATTTTTTTCTTCCAAAGGCTTTGAATGACTTTTGATGACTTTGTTCATCTATCCAGGTCTAGGCAGAATTAATGAAGTTATTACATTCCTATTGACTTGCCTAAAGGCAGATGGCACAGGTACTTTGCTCTGATTTGTAACTTGGACTATGGGACCTCAAACCAGAGTGGACTAGGGTACCTTGTTTAAAGAAGGAGTCACTTTTGGAAATATGGCTGATCAGCTAGGTATAATCCTACTTTGATGTATACATTCACAAATATACTTCATATATGTGAATGTCATTTTTGAGAAAGAGAACATTTTGGGTGGATAAGGAAGAGCAGGAAGGACACAGAATCCCTCAGGCAAAAGTTTACCTTGGGAATTGTAAGATGTCAAAAATAACTTATCAAGTGCAAATGTCCTCATAGTCCAGAATACTCATGTGTTCTGAGACTTTGAGTTTTGCTTGCCAACAATCAGAGTATTTTTCTTACAAATTGTTTGGTAAACTCTAGTTCTATGTTCTCCATAAGCTGCACAGCAGCATCCCAGGCATAGGCACCAAAATGGAATTGCTCCATTTCAAGTGACAGGCTTAAAATTAAAAATTAAATTAGGGTTCATATAATTACTGTCATGCCCCAGGACATCATTTCAGAGTGTTTGGCATCCCTTCTTTTATTTGAGCATGTCTGGCCATCCATGTCTGAAGGGAAACTTTAGGACCTCCTAGAGGAATAGACCTCATGGTTCTATGGATAAAAGTGGATTTTCTGAGGTAAGCATAGTCAAGGGAAATTGATTTAAAGTTTCCTTGAAGGAAAAAAAAAGAAAAAAAAAAGAACATCGGCTAGAGTTTTTCATGTCAGTGGCTTTTCTGTAGGCTCCATAAGCAGCAGAATTTGTATTAATCCCCGGTCAAATTTAAGGGTGAATCTATATTTCCCTAATTCAAAGATAAAATGAAAGTTTCTTCCTTGAAAGAGTATCTATGTCAAAGATTCTTCATTGAAACCTTTTTGAACCTAGAGTTTACCTTGAACTGAGGAAAAATCTGGGAAACATTAGGAAAAATATGTAAGGTTCAGTCCATAATATCAGCAAGTTTTGTGGGATTCCTCGACCTAAATGAATGTCCAAGCCTGCTTTGGACAAACTGGTATGATCAGAGGCTCCCTTTGCTTCAGTGGGAATATGTGATGCCTCCTTAAGCAATGGTAGAAGGAGTGATTAGCCCT
Organism: Mus musculus; assembly: GCF_000001635.26. NCBI lineage: Eukaryota > Metazoa > Chordata > Mammalia > Rodentia > Muridae > Mus > Mus musculus. The sequence goes on from NC_000087.7 coordinate 47,841,288, forward strand.
CGGGGAAAGGAGGTGCTGATATCCTTGTAACAGGAGAGATGAACAGAGTATAAAAATCCCCATAATATTTTGAGCAAAAATTAATTTGCTTACCTTAGCTCATGAGGTCCTAGCATTGCCACACCTTCTAACCGTTCTTCACATCCTGGGGTATCCATATCCTTAGCTGAATTAGCAAGGCACCAAATATAGATACCATGATTCATGAAAAGCTTTGGATTGTATCCTCAGCATGATTGCCTCCTAAAAATTATGTTCAACCAACCAGAACTGAGTTAGAATGATGAATTCACACGATGTCATGTGACTATACTCAAGGAAGTGGCATAAGGTTCCAGGATTGGCCTCCTCCTCTTGATTTCTGTGAACTTTGAGCAGAGGGAGCAATTCTCCTTGATCAGAGGTAAAATATCCCATGGGTTCCTGAACAGAAGGGATTTTTATGAGAGCCCATTGCATCAAAGGTGTACATTTTATGACCTTGATCATCACAGGAAGGAAAATACTATAGGTTTGGAAAAGAGAAAGTCTCTCAAACCTGTTGGACAGTAGGGGAGTTGTCCTGTTCACCTTCTGTAGAGGAGTTTGTTCCAGGCACTCCAGGCCTCCACATCTTCAGAGAACTCTGAAAAAATTCTTATCTCTGAGGACTCTATGCGGATTTGACAGCATTCAGAGGTTTCTTCTGACAAGTCGGCTCAAAGTCCCTGGATTTGTTCCCTATTAAACTTACAAGGAAGCACACAGGTGTGGTTGTAGAGTACAGTTACCTTTCTGATGACCAGCTTAAAGAGAGCCTTGGATCCAGGCAGAGGTTTTCATAAATTGGCCATGGGACTTGACTCTGGAGTTCTCTGAGATTTGTTTTGTTTGTTTGTTTTTGGTGGTCAAAAGTATATTCCCTAACCAATAAGGTCTGAGGGAGAAGCTCTTAGTTGAGTGGTAGACCTGAGTCCACTGTGAACAAAGACCAAAGCTGTTGTGTATTCTTGGTACCAAGGATTCAGCCTGAAGCACACTAGAGCTGAGCCTGAATATTTGAGATAAACTTCTCACTCACAAGGTCAGTTCTATACCTTGCTTCATCAGAGAGGCATGTCTCAGACCCTTGCAGTGCAGAAGGAGGAAGAATAAAGCATTTTACTCAAGGTCGGCTGACCCCTTTGGCATACGCATAATGTCAAGGGATACTATGGTTAGAGGAAGCAAGGTTTAGGCCCTCTTCAAAAGATAAACCAACTGGGTGTCAGCCCCCTTGAAGTTATGGGATACTTTACATCTGAGGGGGCCTGACATGATGGAGTTGATATTTATGCTGGAGGTATAAATTATCCTGGGTCTAGCAGGGTACATCTGAGTCCCCATTGTAACTTCATCAATGCTATTGCATGCTGATAGTAAAAGAGCCATCTTCGTGGCCTTCTTAAAATGTTGTTGAGGTCTGAAGTCCTTTGTTTATCATGTCATATGGATCAGGGCATCTTCAGTTATTGAGGACCTATGTGACACCTTTGTTCTGAAGTGGTAATTCTGAGGGGAATTAAAGAATTTCTGAGGTTTCTTGTTCTCATATGTTAATGCTGCCTTCAATACTGGGGAGTTTCTAACATATTTGATTTCGGGGGTTACATCTGAAATCCCCTTGAGTTATTGATGGAAGATGTGAGTCACATTGGTTCTTTTTGATGTATGTGGCTATACTGACATTGTCTTCAGACACACCATAAGGTGGCATCGGGTCCCATGACAGATGGTTGTGAGACAACAAGTGGTTACTGAGAATTGAACTCAGGACCTGTTGAAGAGAAGTCAGTGCTTTTAACTGCTGAACCATCTCTCCAGCCCCAGCATATTGATTCTAGACAGGTAAGTTGAAGTCCACTTAGGCTATTGGGGATGATCTGAGGATCCCTGGTTCAGAATGGGCAGATCAGAAGTTCCCTTGGTCCACACAGTAGTTTAGAAGATCTGTGGTTCTTAAGCTGTAGGTCTGAACCTTACCAGAGAAGAATGCCTGGAGGGTTTTTGAATTCCTAATTTAGACAAAGTGTACGTGATGACTCCTTGAGCTCGAGGCTTCCTGGGAACCTAGAACACACATATCATGCAGGCCATGCAACAGCTTAATCAATCTCCAGTATGCTAGGAGGCACTTCCCAGCTAGTTCTCCTGATAAATCTGCTGACTACTTCTGAAAATGGCAAGGCTTTCTTGTTTCTGCTGGCCAACTTAATGTCTATCCTGGGTTTATGAACTTGCTGGCTACTCTTAAGCTCTGAGACTTCAGGCACCCGGGTCCTGATCCTTGGACAGAGTAATTAGGTCAGAGGATCAGAATAAGAAGCACTTGGTGCACCTTAGATCAAGGGAGTCGATTTGTCATGGACTAGACCAGATCTAGTAGGTAGGTCTAGGTCCTCAATGATCAGAAGAATCACATAGTACTCTCCATTAGGTGAAAATTATATAGCACATACTTCTGGCCACAATTGTGAGCTACTCTTAATCAGAAAGGGGATTCTTGTCCTGCTTTTAGTCACAGGGGCATAGATGATGCTTCAATGTGCATCTGAGGCAGCTAGGAGTGGAAATTGTAATTTTGATAGAGTGTTGATGAAAAGAAAAAGTTCTAAATTCATGTTGCTCATAAGGGGCATAGAAAGGGAAAATATGAGGGCAGCTTCTGGATCAAAAAAGAACTGAAAATGCCAGGGTAAGAGAGAGTAGGGCCCAGGCCACCTTCTTGAGATAGACTGCATTACAGGTTCCATTTGGCAGGCTGGGAAGCTCTTGTGCGTCCCTGGGCAGAAGGGGTAAGTCGGAAGCAAGGAGTAAGTCGTAAGCCTCCTAGAGCATTTTCGATATCTCTTTTGTCATAAAAAGTATCTGTGAGGCACAGTTTCTTAGATGGGGCATTTGAGAGGCCACCCCTTTCAGCCTGAAGCATTCTGAGCCTTTCTGAAACAGGGATCACATAGCCAGAGTCCCTCTGGTGAGAACTGGAAAGTGTGAGTCCACATTGGTCTGATTGAGAAGGTCTGACACCTCCTTTAGGAGAGAGGAAAGAACAACAACTCCCCTTTTGCCGTGCAATCCTATTGAGATTGATTTGCATATGGCGTGTATATTTGTGGCCTCCTAGGACAGAATGGTCACAAAGGGGGAACCCAAATTCATATTGTAATGACGGGTCTCTCCAAGGACAGGAGAGAGCAGGTACCACATCCTCTGCTTGAAGTATTGTACGTCTGTAATATCTTCGAATAACAGGGAATGTTCCAAAAGGGAATGTGGTACTCCCTTTTGGAGGTACAAATCCCCATAGGGTAGGCACCAAAGCTATGGGCTCCTGTTTGGCACTTCTGGAAGGTTTCTCTCCCTCTTGGACATTAGGAATATGTTTTGAGCCCTCCTTAGTAGAAACAGGGTGCCTGATATCCTCTTGGGGTGATGATGAGAGTTTCACACCTCTTCGGGGACTGTCTCCATCTGGAGATGACTCAATGCATTCTTGATCTGTAGGGGAAGTTTGCAGGGCTCCATGGGTAACAGAGGATTTCCTGTTTCCTTCTGGTAGAAATAGCATGTCTGGGAATCTCATGAGGAGAGGTGGGATGCCTGAGGCTGTCTTCATGAGAAAGAGTGGTTCGCATGCACTCTTCTGTAAGGATGGAGGATGGCTTGTCAACCTCATGCTCTGAATTGGAAGTTTGGGTGTCCCATTGGTCAGAAGGGGCTTTTTCTGATGGGTTTTCAGTAGACTTGGATGGTCTGTGAATGCCTTGGGTTGATAGGGGACTTCGGAGGCCCACCTCATGAGATGGTGAGCGTCTGCAGGCTCCTTTAGCAGAATCAGAAGTGGCAAAGTTTATGTTAGTCACAGTTTTAAGATTTACACCTCTTTTCTTAGATTTGCAAGCTCTGACCCACATTTTGGAAGAATGGCAGTGTTTCCAGCCCTCATGTTTTGAGCGCACAGATTTCAGGCCCTCTTGATCTACAGAGGAAGGGCTTGGTCTTGTTTTCCGCAATTTAGAAGGTGTGGGGCAATCTCCTGGAGGAGGAGAATGACTGAGACCCTTTTTACAAAGGATACTAGATCTGAAACTCAATTGTGATGATTTTAAGGGGGAGATGCTCCTTTGAGGAGTAGAGGTAGGACTGGATTTCTTTTCTGCATACTTGGAAGATGTGAGGCTACTTTCAGCAGAAGAGATACATTTTAAGGCATCAAGTTCTGAAAGGCAGTATCTGGTATCCCCTTCAGGAAATGGGACATGTTTCAATATCCTTTGGTTAGATTTGAAACGTCTAGGGCTCTTCTTGAGATAAGAGGAATTTCTCTGGCCATCTTCATGAGGAGGGGTAGGAATAATGTCCCCTTTGGCACAAAGGGACAGTCCCTTAAACTCCGTTGAAAAGGAATTACCCACGGTTTCTTGGGGAGATGGCACAGGTTTTAGAGGCCCCTTGGCTGGTTGAGAAAGTTCTAGACTTTCCTGGGGAAATGCTGTTGTTCTCAGGATCCCTTGTTCAGATACTAAAGGGCCCATAGCATCTTCATTGGGTTTCAAAAGACACAGAGACCCTAACACACATGCCAAAGCTTCTGGAGTCCCTGGCACAGATTCTGAACTCTTAGAAATGGATTGTGTATATGTCCGAGGTTCTTCTGCCTCTGGACTAAGTGGTGAAGGAGCTGGTAATTTGGGAGAATCTTGTGTGGCTGACAAAAATTCTATGACTTCTTGGGTGACAGGTGGTATTTCTGCACTATTTTGCATACCTGCCCGTGTTTCTAGTGTGTCCTGGGAAAAATCAGAAAGTCCAAGATCTTCTGGATTGGATGGTGAATATCCTAAAGCCTTTTTTTCCAAACAGGGTCCTGGAGGCTCTTGAAGTAACAAGGAATTTTCTGTAAGCCCTTGGGAAGATATTGATGTTTCTAGTACACCTTGGGCAGACAGGGAAGGTCTCTGAGACATTAAGACAGAATGTGACACTTTCAAATCCAATTGGACAGATGGAGAAGGTCCTAGACTCACTATGGTAGAGGCTGAAATTTCCAAAGGTCCTGGTGAAGCATGGGACATTCCTGGCTTGCCATGTGTACAGGTACAACCTTCCAGATTCCCCTGTAAAGACAGGCAAGGGCCTCCAGCAGATAGCAAAGGTCCCGGATTCACTTGAGCAGATAGGGACATTGTCAAAGGCTCTAGGGCAGATGATACAGATCCTAGTGTTCCTCGTCCAGATAAAGAAATTACCATGGGTCCTTTGGAAGAATGCATAGATTCTGAAGGATCTGAAGCAGATGGATCTGTTTGTTGAACCCTTTGTGGAGAATTCAAAGACTCATTTGGTCCCTGGAATGAAGTTAAAGGTCCCTCTGTAGGTTTAGAGAGATCTAAAGGCTCTTCTGTGGAAAGGGAAGGATCCAAAAGGCTTAGGGAAGAAAATGAGGAACTAAGTTGGGCAGAAATTGCAAGTTCCAGAGGTGAGTCATTGGATATTACATATCCTGGGGTAACTGTTGAAAATTTTTGTGCACCTGATGCAAATGATGAATATCCTAGAGTCCCCTGTGGAGATGGCAAAGGTTCTACAGATCCTTGTGTAGTTGCTGAAATCCTCAGAGATCCCTGGTCAGATCTCAAAGTCCTTGCTGTATTTTGAGCAGGGTGCATATATCCCTGACACACTGGGAAAGATGGTGAGTCTGCTACTGTGTAGTGTGTAGATGTGGACTGAGTTCCTATAACTTGTGTATGTAAAGAAGGACTTGAAAACCTTTTGGAAGATGTAGAATGTTGGGAAGACCTTTGTGGACATGGGGACAGATGTACAATACCCTGTGCAGAGAGACCGGGACTCACACCTCCATGAGCAGGATCAGAAGATGCTGGAGTCCCTTGTTCTGAGGAGGAAAGACCCAGAGGATTATGAGAACATTCAGAACATTGTGATGTATTCATCATTGCCTGGGCTGAGATAGAAAGTTTCAGAGGCCCCTGGGCAGATTGCAAAGGTGCTAGATACCCTTGGGCAAATGGGAAAGTCTCTGCACCTCCTTGGGTAGAAACGGAATGTCTACCAAGTGTAGGAGGTGATGGTGGCAAAGTACCTAGAGTCGCCGAAGTAGACTGAGAAGATGCTACAGCCTGCCTCACTTGTGGAAAAAGGCCTAAAGCACTCTGTGACTCTTCATATTGTGCCAATATCCCTGTGGCATCTGTTGAATTTTCCAGATTTCTGTGGTTGGGGATAAAAGAACTTTGCATGGGCAAAGTTCCCTCTTCTGCCCTGAAAAGTACCTTTGGCTTTTGAAAAGATGACAAAGTTTCTAGAACCACTGGAGTAGGTACAAGTTGCTCCTGAACACCCAGTACAGGTGGGCAATGCCCTATATCTGATGGTGAAGGATAAAAGGTTTCTTGAGATTTCTGGCTAAGTAGGGAAGTTCCAGTGTCCCTTGGGAAACCTGGGGATCTTTCTGCAAAATGATGGGCAGTTTTAGAAAATCCTACATCCGTATGACAAGCAGTTGGATGATGCAAAGTATCTTGAGCAAATGAAACACTTTGTGTATTCCCCTGTTTAGAAATGGGAAGTTTTAGAGACCCTTGGGCAGAACAGAAATGTCCAAAAGCCTCTTGGGAAGATGAAGAGCCTAGGGTTCCCTGTGAACCTAGGGTTCCTTGTGAAGATAAACAAATTCCCAGAGGCATCTGATCAGATGACACAGATTCTGATAGCAACTGAGTATTTTGGGGAGACGCCAGATGTCCTGGAGTGGGAAGCAAAATTCCCACAGTCTCCTTTGCAGACAGGGACGTTCCTACTGTGGCTTCTGCAGATAAAAAATTCCCCTCAGTGCCCTGAGCAGATGTGGAAGACTCTAGAGTAGTTTCTTTAGATTTCGTCACTTCTAGACGACATTCTTCAGATGAACAAGGTCCCAGAGTTCCTTGCTCAGATCTCAAAGATGATGGTGACACCTGTAGTGATGTAGTAAGATCCAGATGCAGTCCAGCACATCTGGAAGAGTCTGAGATCCCTCCGGTAGATGGAGAGTATTTATTTGTTTCTGAAAATGCTGGGGAAGGAGATGAATGCAGTAGAGCCCCTACAGAGGATCCCGAGATATGGGTCACTGCCTGGGCTGAGATGGAAAGTGGCAGAGGCCCCTGGGCTGATTGCAAATGTGCTAGTTTCCCGGGACCAGAAGGGAATGTTTCTGCACCTCCTTGAGTAAAAGATGAATGTCTACCAGGTTCTCGAGGTGATGGTGGCAAAGGTCCTAGAGTAGGCAAAGCAGATGTAGAAGATTCTGTATTCTCCCTCACTAGAGGCAAAGGGCCTGAGGTAGTCTCTGTGTGTTTACATTGTACCAAGCCCAATATCCCTGTCGAATCTGCCAAAGGTTCTAGATTCCTTTGGGTGGATGACAAAGAACGTTGCACAGGCAAAGTCCCCTCTGCAGCTGTGCAAAGGTCCTTACAATTTTGAGAGGTTAGCACATATCCTTGAGAGTCTTTACTAGATAGAGGATGCTCCTGAGAACCTAGTACAGATGGTGAGTGTGTTACATCTGCTGGTGAATATGAAATGGATTTTTGTGATTTCTGGCAAGGTAGTAACGGCCCAATGTACCTTGAGGACGCTGAAGATCTTTGTCCAGAAGGTTCAGAAAGGGGAGAAAATCTCATACATTTCTGGCAATAACTTGGATGTTGCACAGACGTTGGAGAAGATGGCACAGTTTGTACAGTCCATTGTTTAGTTGTGGACAGCTTTAGAGACCCTTGGTCAGAAAGGGAATGTCCAGAAGCCTCTATGGAAGATGAAGAGCCTAGAGTTCCTGGTGAAGATAAAGAAATTCCCAGAGGCTTCTGATCAGATGACAAAGACTCTGAGACCACCGGAGGGATTTGGGTAGACCCCAACGTTCCTACAGTGGGAGGCAAAGTTCCCACAGTCTGCTTTGCAGACATGGGCTTTCCTACTGTGGCTTGTGCAGATAAGGAATGCCCCCTAGTACCCTGAGCAGATGCAGAAAACCCTACAGTTTTTTTCTTAGATTTGGTCCCTTCAGATAAGCAAGGTCCCAGAGTTCCTTGCTCAGATCTCAAAGATGATGGTGACACCTGTAGTGATGTAGTAAGATCCAGATGCTGTCCAGCACTTCTGGGAATGTCTGATGTCCCTCGGGTAGATGTAGAGTATGTATTTGTTTCTGAAACTGCTGGGGAAGGAGATGAATGCAGTAGAGCCCCTTCAGCAGATCCCAAGATATGGATCATTGCCTGGGCTGAGATGGAAAGTGTCAGAGGCCCCTGGGCTGATGGTAAATGTGCTAGGTTCCCGGGACCAGAAGGGAAAGTTTCTGCACCTTCTTGAGTAAAAGATGAATGTCTACCAGGTTCTCGAGGTGATGGTGGCAAAGGTCCTAGAGTAGGCAAAGCAGATGTAGAAGATTCTGTATTCTCCCTCACTGGAGGCAAAGGGCCCGAGGTAGTCTCTGTGTGTTTACATTGTCCCAAGCCCAATATCCCTGTGGAATCTGCCAAAGGTTCTAGATTCCTTTGGGTGGATGACAAAGAACTTTGCACAGGCAAAGTCCCCTCTGCAGCTGTGCAAAGGTCCTTAAAATTTTGAGAGGTTAGCACATATCCTTGAGAGTTTTTACTAGATAGAGGATGCTCCTGAGAACCTAGTACAGATGGTGAGTGTGTTACATCTGCTGGTGAATATGAAATGGATTTTTGAGATTTCTGGCAAGGTAGTAACGGCCCAATGTCCCTTGAGGACGCTGAAGATCTTTGTCCAGAAGGTTCAGAAAGGGGAGAAAATCTCATACATTTCTGGCAATAAGTTGGATGTTGCACAGACTTTGGAGAAGATGGTACAGTTTGTACAGTCCATTGTTTAGTTGTGGACAGCTTTAGAGACCCTTGGTCAGAAAGGGAATGTCCAGAAGCCTCTATGGAAGATGAAGAGCCTAGAGTTCCTGGTGAAGATAAAGAAATTCCCAGAGGCTTCTGATCAGATGACAAAGACTCTGAGACCACCGGAGGGATTTGGGTAGACCCCAACGTTCCTGCAGTGGGAGGCAAAGTTCCCACAGTCTGCTTTGCAGACATGGGCTTTCCTACTGTGGCTTGTGCAGATAAGGAATGCCCCCTAGTACCCTGAGCAGATGCAGAAAACCCTACAGTTTTTTTCTTAGATATGGTCCCTTCAGATAAGCAAGGTCCCAGAGTTCCTTGCTCAGATCTCAAAGATGATGGTGACACCTGTAGTGATGTAGTAAGATCCAGATGCTGTCCATCACTTCTGGGAATGTCTGATGTCCCTCGGGTAGATGTAGAGTATGTATTTGTTTCTGAAACTGCTGGGGAAGGAGATGAATGCAGTAGAGCCCCTTCAGCAGATCCCAAGATATGGATCATTGCCTGGGCTGAGATGGAAAGTGTCAGAGGCCCCTGGGCTGATGGTAAATGTGCTAGGTTCCCGGGACCAGAAGGGAAAGTTTCTGCACCTTCTTGAGTAAAAGATGAATGTCTACCAGGTTCTCGAGGTGATGGTGGCAAAGGTCCTAGAGTAGGCAAAGCAGATGTAGAAGATTCTGTATTCTCCCTCACTAGAGGCAAAGGGCCCGAGGTAGTCTCTGTGTGTTTACATTGTCCCAATGCTAGAATCCCTGTGGAATCTGCCAAAGGTTCTAGATTTCTTTGGGTGGATGATAATGAACTTTGAACAGGCAAAGTTCCCTTTGTCACTGTACAGTTTTTCTTTTGCCGTTGAGAAGTTAACAGCAAAAGTTCTTCAACTCCCTGGCCAGCTATGGGCTCCCCCAAACTGTCTTCTGCATTAAGGGAAACTTGTCCATGCAACTGAGTCGATGGTGAGAGTAATGGAGAAATTTGTGCTGATCCATTCAGTTCAAGATTTGATTGTGGATACAGGGATGTTGCAACAGCTTTTTGTAAAAACGGTGGAGGAGCTTGACTTGCTTGTGTTAGTGTGCAATGGCCATGAGGCTTTGGTACATGTGGCAATGTTTCTGGTGTCCTTGGTACCCATGACGACATTCCCAAGGAACTTGACACCGAAGAAAAATGTTGATGAGCACACTGGGCAGACTCCGATGATCCCAGAATCTCCTGGGAAGATGTTGACTGCTGCATAGACTGTTGAGTATATGGTGAAAGGTCTAGAGATGCCTCAACAGATATGCTAAGTTTGGTAGATAGCAAATGTGCTAGATCACTTGAAACTTCTAAAGAAGACACCTGAGATCGTTGGTCAGGTTGTGAATGTCCTGTATGACTTGAGGTATGTTGCAAAGGGCCTTTAGTGACTTGGAGAGATGGTGAGGTATACTGAGATTCTACTGTATATGACCAGTCCCCTGGCTTCTGTTGGTAAGATGGTAAATGTTCTAGAAACCCTGGGAAAGATGGCAAAGTACCAACAGTTTCCTGGACAGGTATAGAATGTTCAAGAGGTGCTTGCTTACATCTCACAGTTGTTAGAGTGCCTGATGTAGTTTGGGGAAGTTTCTGAGCACATAGTACAGATGATGAAGGTTCCACAGTCCCTTGGGAATATAACAATGCTTTTTTAGTTTTCCTGGTGGATTCAGAAGATCTTTTTTCAGATGGAAATTTTTCTGTTGTCTTAGTTTCAGATTTGGGAGGTCCCATAGACCCTATAAGAGGCAAAGGATCTGTTGTAGTCCCTTGGACAGATGGCAAGTTATCCAGAGATTCTACCATGTGTGATGAGTGCTCTAGCTTCTTTTGGAAAGATGCTGAATGCTCTAGTTTCCCTGAGGTAGTTGTAGAAGAACCTTCAGTCCCCTGGACAGGTCCAGAATGTTCTAAAGGCCCTTGCTTACATGTCACAATTGTTAGTGTTCCTGTTGTAGTGTGAGGAGGTTTCTGAGCATGTGGTGCAGATGAGGAACTTCCCACAGTCCCTTGGGAATATAACAATGCTTTTTTAGTTTTCCTGGTGGATTCAGAAGATCTTTTTTCAGATGGAAAATTTTCTGTTGTCTTAGTTTCAGATTTGGGAGGTCCCATAGACCCTATAAGAGGCAAAGGATCTGTTGTAGTCTCTTGGACAGATGGCAAGTTATCCAGAGATTCTACCATGTGTGAAGAGTGCTCTAGCTTCTTTTGTAAAGATGCTGAATGCTCTAGTTTCCCTGAGGTAGTTGTAGAAGAACCTTCAGTCCCCTGGACAGGTTCAGAATTTTCTAAAGGCCCTTGCTTACATGTCACAATTGTTAGTGTTCCTGTTGTAGTGTGAGGAGGTGCAGATATTGAAAGTTTCACAGTCCCTTGGGTAGATAACAATGTTTTCTTAGTTCCCTGGGTAGATGGAGAAGATATCACAGCCTCTGTTACAGATGGTGGATGTTGCAGGGTATCTTGCATAGATAGAGAAATTGTAGAAGCCTTTTGAAAAGAACTGAAAAATTTCACAGGTCCTGGTTTAGATGGCGAATTTTCTAGAGCCCCAGTTTCAGATGTGGGCAGCCCCATAGCCCCTGTAGGACACAGAGAATGTATCTCAGCTCCTTGATTTGATGGAAATATTTGAGGCACCCTATCAGCATATTGAGTAGATCCTAAAGCTCCTGTCTTATGACATGATGGTTCTACAGTCCCCTGTAGTGATAAAGACTGTCTCACAATGTCTTTTTCTGATTTGTATTTTGTACCTTCCTTTTGGGAGGATACCAAAGAACCTAGGGTCCCTTGTGCCAGTGATGACATTTCAAGAGACCTTTGCAATTGGAAATCCCCTAGTTTAGATGGTGAAGAATGCAGAGTCTGTTTAGAAGGTGTGTAAGTGGGCAGTGGTCCTTGGGTAGTTATCAAAAGTTCTAAGGTCTGTGAAGTAAATTGATCATGTTTCTGAGCATTTGCTGCAGTAAGTGAGTTTTTTCCACCATCCTTGGTGGATTGCAAAGACCCTTGAAGCCCTTGGCAAGATGAGGAAGATAACAAAGACTCAGTAGCAAGAGTAGGTAAGGAAATTCCCACAGGATCTGGGCCAGGCAGCATATGGCTTGGAAAACCTGAGACATTTTTCAAATGTCCTGGAGATCTCTGTGAATCTGTCCCCATATCCACATCCACAGATGGCAATGGTCCTTTAGACACCTTAGAAGGTGAGGAAGGTGGCCTATCACCCAGAACAGAAAAAGAATGTCTGAGAGTTCCCTGTGTGGATGTGGAGAGTTCTGGAGTCTGTTGTGCAGAGAGAGATTGTCCCACAGCCCCTTGAACAGAATACAAATGTGCTACACTTCCTTCTGAGGAGGAAGGAGTTCCATGTTGCCATTGAGTGAGTGGCATGACATTTAGGGGGGACACTGAGCCAGACTGAGATAAATCTAGAACTCCATGAATGTGGGGCAAATTGGATGGAGTCTCCTGAGATGACAGAGAAAGGCTCACAGGCTCTGGAGCCACTGGTAAGGGTCCAGGAGCCACAATGGCTGACGGGGAAATTGCCAGAGCTCCTGGTCTAGGTGGAAAAGCTCCTAGCAATCTTTGAGTACGTTGGCAGGCTCTTGTTTTACTTGGGAGAGATAACAAAGGTGCTAAAGTCCCTTGAGTACTTGGTGAAGTAGCATCAGTACTCTGGGTAGTTGTGGAAAGATCCAGAGGCCTTTGCAAGGACATCAAAGGTCCTGCAAACTCAGGTGAGCATGAAGAAGATTCCAGAGGCCCCTGAGTTGGGGGTGCATGTCTGGAAACTCCTTGTGCTGATGAAGAATGATCCAGATCTCCCGGAAGGTGGAGTGAATATCCTGAACACCTTGTTGAAGATGGAAAAGTTTTCTGAACACCTTGGCCAGGTGGCAAATGTTCTGTTGTTCCCTGGACACCCAGAGTTCCTGGGGAAAATGCTAAACATCCTAAAGACCTTTGCACAGCTGGTAAAGTTTCTAGATGCTCATGCTTAGATGTTAACGATCTAGCAGATCCTAGGGCAGATGGTAACTGTCCCACAACAAGAATGTTGGAGGCAGAAGGTTTTTTAGATGCTTTAGAAGACATGGAAGATTTTTGATATGTTTGGGCTAAAGGCACAACTTCTAGATGATTTTTTTTACATGTGGACTTTCCCTTAGACCCTTGGTAATATAAAAGAGGTTGTGTCATTCTGAAGTCTGATTGGCCAACGGACCAATCACCTTGAGCATGGGCAAAATGTTCTGGATCATTTGAGAGAGATAAAGAAATTCCCTGGAGCTCTGGGCCAGATCGTGAACAGACCAGAGCCTTTTGGTTAGACAGAGAAAGCCCTTGAGCCTTTTGGGGAAATATGGAATGTCCACCATACCCTTTGTCCAACTGGCAACTTTCCACAGTCCCTTGGTCATCTGTGGGATGTTTCAAGGCATTTTGGACAGATACAGAAGGGGTGGGACTCACCTGAGGAGTCGTTGTAGCGATTGATGTTTCTTTTGCAGCAGGAGATGATGCAAGTCCCCTTTCATCAGAAGTTCTGGAGTCTCCTTTATCAGAAGGATCAACACTCAACCTGTTTTTAGTAGAAACCGGATGCTTGGGGAAAACATGGGTAGAGGGAGAAGGTCTACTACTTCCCATCAGAGAAGGCATGTGAAAGGAACACTCTTGGGTAGATGGAGATAATTGTAAAGCACCCTGTTCAGATATGGTAGATCCTATGACCATCTGCACAGATGGGGAAGGTATTAATGTGTCTTGTGTATCCGTGCAATTCTTGCCCGTGGCTTCAGAGTGAGGGGAATGTCCTAGAGATACCTGTGTAGATGTGGCCTCTCCTAGAGCATCATGGACATATGTGAGAGGTATAAGAGCCTCTTGAGCAGGTAGGGAAATTTCTAGACCTCCTTGTGTACTAGTGGAAGTTCCAAGAAAATTTTCTTCAGCCTGAGAAAGGGATAACACCTTCTGTATAGAAGTATCAGGTGTCGTAGCCAGCTTGATAGGCAAAACAGGTTCCAAGGGCCCTTTTGAAGATGAAGTAGAACCTAGAGCCTTATGGGCATTTGGAAGATATTCTGGAGACATTTGTGGGCATGGAGAAGGACCAACGGCCCTTTGTCCAGGTGGATAAGAGTCTATAGCATCTTGTGTAGATGGGGAAGATGGCTGATCCTCTTGAGGAGATAGGGAAGTTCTCATAGTCTCCTGTGAAGTTTGGGGAGGTCCTATGGATTCTTGTGCACAGGTAGAATCCAAGGAATTCCCTTCTTTAGCCGTACAGGATGCTACAGACTCTTGTGTGTGCAAATCACCTCCCACAGCACCTTGCTCACATAGGATTGGATCCAGAACCTTCTGTACAGATGGAATCTGTCCTAGAACATCTTTTGTAGATGTGTCACATCCACGAGTCATTTCTAAAGATGGGACTGTGGCTAGAACTCCTTTTGTAGATGTAGCCTGTCCTACAAACCCTTTATGTGATAGGGTAGTACTCAGACAATCCTGTACAGGTTTTGGAAATCGTAGCATCTTTGATGTATATGGGGAATCCTTTACAGCCTCTCCTACAGATACACAATGTCCCAGTGTCACCAAGGGCTGCATGGAGGGTTGTATGGTCTCAGCACACTGTACAAATATGGAGCTTGTTTGGCTCCCTGGGAGCATTTTGGCAGAATCTTGGCTGTTTGGGACCTGATGACAAGTCAGGAGGACCCTTTTGGCTGGTAGGGGATATTTGAATAATTCTTGATCAGATCGGGACTTTCTGGAGACCCGTTGTTTAGAGAGAGCATCTTTCAATCCTCTACTAGAATGAGAATGTTCAGGGTCACTTTTCATAGCAGGAGAATGGTTTAATCTTCCTTTCTGTGGGAGATCAGATTTAAGAACATGTCTTTGATGCTCTTCCATAGAGGGAGATAATCCTAGTGGCCACCTAACAGATGGAGAAGGTCTCAGAACCCCTGGGGAAGATGCTGATGGTTCTAGTTCACTTTGTGTATGTGCAGAAGGCACAAGAGTCCCTTTGGAGGACTCGGGAGTTTCTATCACATATAGCCTATGTGTGGAACTCTCAAGAGCCCCTTCTAAGGATGGCAAAGGTCCTTGAGCTCCTGGTATAGGTGTGGAAATTTTTGTCTCTGCTTGGGCAGGTATGAGCGGTGTGAGGCTCACTTTTGGAATCGTGATTGCATTTCTTTCCCTTTGGACTGTAAGAGATGATCTGAGCCCATTTTTTAATGGTAGAGGACTTTGAAAGCCCTCTTGGTTTAAAGGGGAAGTTCTGAAATCCTCTTGGTCAGCAGGGTCAGGTCTCAAACTCACTTTACTAGAAGCAGATTGCATGGGGCACTTTGGGGGAGAAGGGGAACATCTTTGGCTGTCTTTGTGAGAGGACTTAGCTTTATGCCCTGCTTTGGCAGCTGTCAAACATGTTGAACTCTCCTGGGGAGAGGAAGTGGAAGTCGATACATTTGAGACAAAAGAGAAATCAGTGATGTTACCTTTGGGAGAAGGAGGTTTGGATCCCTCCTTGTCTGATGGGGCCTGTTGTAGGTCCCCTTGACCAGAGGAGTCTTGTCCAACATGCTTTGGAGGAGAATTGGAAAGATTAGAGTTATGTAGGGTAGGGGATAACCTTTTGGAACTCCTTCTGGAAGAGGAGGCATGTATGATTTTCCTTTCAGCACAAGTGGGAAGTCTTTGGGATGCCTGGGCAGATGTGGAATGCCCCATAGACTCTTGGAAATATCTGGTTAGTTCGAGAACATCTTGGGTGGATAGGGACAGTCCCTGAGCATGTTGGGTGGATAGGGACAGTCCCCGAGCATGTTGGGTGGATAGGGACAGTCCCTGAGCATCTTGGGGAGAAGTGGAAGTTCCCGGATCTCCTTGGCTAGATACGGAAGGGTGTGGGGAACCTTGAATATGTGGGGAGATTACCTGTCCATGTTGTCCAGCAGAAGACGGCCCAGGCACTGTGTGATCTTCTTTAAACTTGTGACTGGCATCTCCAGCCCCGTTTGTGGAAGATGCTGCAGGCACTCTATCACCCAACTGGTCAAAATCCATAGGTTCTTCAAACACAGTGGACATAGACTGGCTTCTTGTCACCTTCCCAGGGATGGGCACAGAAGAGGAGGCTACTCTTTTTCTGGTGGCAGGCTGTAAAACAGATGGTCTGGTATCCCTGGTCAGTGGGTGACTCGTGCCCTCAGGAACCCTCAGAGGAATTGTAACTGTCCATTTTTTGTTCTCTTTCAGGTTCCTCAAAGGGTCCGGGATCCTCTTCTTGGCTGAAGCCTTGACAAGAGCTTTGAGTTTCTGTAGCTTTTCTGTCACGTGAGCATCAGGTTTTTTGAATCTCTGGTCTTCATAGGGATTTGGGCTCCTGAACTTGTACCGAGTCCGTCTAAGGAGCCCCGGATGATCAAAGTCCCTCGGGTCTCTGCTGGTCAAGTGCTTCCCTTGTTGGGGTAAGGTGTTACCATCCGGTTGGGGGACAGTGAAGGGGGTCCCAGGACGTGGAGGCTGGGAACCCTGCAAGAGATTCCCCAATTGGGGTACGGTATTATTATTCCTTTGGGGGACACTGAAGGGGGTCCCAGGCCGTGGAGGCTGGGAAACCGGTCCCTGGTCAGAGGGTAAAGTCCGGGCTGAGGCTTCCTGCCCTCTCTCCACACGTCTGGCCATTTAATCGTGAAGGAAATTGTTCAAGAAACATGAAATGGGCCACTGCCCATGAAAGGGGCAGTGCATGTACTTGCCAATGGTGACTCGTGGCAAACAATGCTTAAGCAGCAACCTTTGAGAGCGGCACTCTCTCCCGAGTACTGTGAACGCGTCCTGAAGGCCAAGAGCACAGAACTAGAGTGACCGTTGGCCTCAGGAATGAAGCAAAGTTCTAGAACTGCTGTCCTCATGCCTGCACGGGCCAGTTGCGAGCTGGAGAGCAGCTGTCCTCATGCCTGCCAGTCCCGAGCCTGGACAGTGAGTGTCCTTGCGCCTGCACGGGCCAGTCCTGAGCCTGGACAGTGAGTGTCCTTGCGCCTGCACAGGCCAGTCCCGAGCCTGGAGAGAGGCTGTCCTCATGCCTGCCCGGGCCAGTCCCGAGCCTGGAGAGAGGCTGTCCTCATGCCTGCCCGGGCCAGTCCCGAGCCTGGAGAGAGGCTGTTCTCGAGCCTGTAGAGGCCAGTCCTGAGCTGCCTCACTTTGCAGTTCTGCTTGAGGTAGCAGTGCAACCATCCAAGCATTCTGAATGAGGAGGGACACTGAGGAGCCTCTCCCTTTGGGTTCAGAGTGCTACCTGGTCTGGTATTTTAGTGATTTTCAGTTATTAGGCTTTGCGGTATTTTTAGCGTTTTACTGTTTCTATTTTTTTTTGTTGTTGTTTGTTTGTTTGTTTGTTTGTTTTCTTGAGTTTTTTTTTTTATTTTAATTTTGGAGTTATATTTTTTGCGTTTAAGAGTTTTAGTGTTGGCAGGCAGTGGTGACCTTGCCTTTAATCCTACACTTGGGAGGCAGAAGTAGGTAAATTTAAGAGTTCAAGTCAGCATATTCTCCAGGACAGCCAGGGTTACACAGAGAAACCCAGTCTCCAAAACTCAAAAAGAAAAAAAAAACAAACAAACAAACAAAAAACAAACAAACAAAACAAACAAGAAAGAAAGAAAGAAAGAAAGAAAGAAAGAAAGAAAAAAGAAAGAAACAAAGAAAGAGAAAGAAAGAAAAAGAAAAAAGAAAGAAAGAAAGAAAGAAAGAAAGAAAGAAAGAAAGAAAGAAAGAAAGAAAGAAAGAAAGAAAGAAAGAAAGAAAGAAAGAAAGAAATTTAGCGACATTTTTGGCTTCATCTGTGTTTTTTAAAGATTTTTAGTTTTTTTTTTAAGTGTTTTTAGTGTTTTTAGAGGAGTGTTTTAAACTCTATATTTGTTTTTTTTTTTTTTTTGAGGCTTCTAGTGTATTAGTTTTTTTGTTTTTTTTGTTTTTGGTTTTTTTTTTTAATTTTATTGTTTTTCTTAGGTTATTTTGTTGTTGTTGTTCTTGAATAATTATTTACAATTTGAGGGTTTTTAATTTTAGTATTTAATAGTTTTAGAGTTGCCAGGCAATTGTGGCCCATGCTTTTAAACCCAGCACTTGGGAGGAAAATGTAGGGGATTTTTTTTAGATCAAGGCCAGCCTGTTCTACAGAGGGATCTCCTGGACAGCCAGGGATAAACATAGAAAACCAGTCTCCAAAACTTAAAAAAAAAAGAAAAAAAAAAAAAAAAGAAAAGAAGAAAGACAGAAAGAAAGAAAGAAAGAAAGAAAGAAAGAAAGAAAGAAAGAAAGAAAGAAAGAAAGAAAGAAAGAAAGACAGACAGACAGACAGACAGACAGACAAAGAGAGAGAGAGACAGGAAGGGAGGAAGGAAGGAAGGAAGGAAGGAAGGAAGGAAGGAAGGAAGGAAGGAAGGAAGGGAGGGAGGGAGAGAGAGGGAGGAAGAAATGAAGGAAGGAAGGAAAAAAGGAAGGAAGGAAGAAGGAAGGAAGAAAAAGGAAGAAAGGAAGGAAGAAAGGAAGGAAGGACATGTTTTAGGGACATTTTGGCTTCTTATGTACCTTTTTTTTTTTTTAGATTTCTATGGGTTTTTCAAAAGGTTTGTAAAGTGTTTAGAAGAGTGTTTTAGAAGTTTTTTGTTGTTGTTTTTGTTTTTTGTTTTGTTTGTTTGTTTTTCAGGCTTCTAGTGTATTTTTTAGTGTTTTTCTTGGTTTTTTAAGGATTTTAGTGTATTTTAGGGTTTTGAGGTTTAATTTAGGCTTTACTTTATTTCTTCTTTTTTTTTTTTTTTGGATGTTACTGTATTTCTTAGGGTTTTTTGTTTTTGTTCTTCATTGAAAAAACAATTAGAGTTTTATATTGGGGAATTAATTGTTTTTGGGTTACCAGGCAATGGTGGACCATGCCTTTAATTCCAGCAATTAGGAGGCAGAGGTAGGAGGATTTTTGAGTTAATGGCCAGCCTGGTCTACAGACAGAGCTCCAGAACAGCCACAGATACAGGAAATCCAGTCTCCAAAAACTCAAAAAAAAAACAAAAAAACAAGAATAAGCCCACTTTTGGGGTCATTTTTACATTCTTTTATATTCTTAATTTTTTAGAATTTTAGTGTTCTTCTTAAGAGTTTTCTAGGGTATTAAGAAGAGTGTTTTAGAGGTGTTTTTGGTTTTCAGTATTTTAGTGTATTTGTAGTGTTTTTTTCTGTTTTTTCTTTTTTTTTTCTTTTTTTTTTAGGATATTAGGGTTCTTCAGGGTTTGGGTTTTTTTTAGGCTTTAAAGTTTTTTTTTATGATTTTTGTTTTTTAGTATTTTGGGGGGGTGGTTTTTTTGTTTGTTTGTTTGTTTTTGGTTTTTTTTTGGATTTTTTTTGTTTTTTTGTTTTTTTTGGTTTGGGTTAAGTTTTTTGTTCACTTGTTTTTGGATTTTCTTTTTTTCGATACAGAGTTTCTCTGTATAGCCCTGGCTGTCCTGGAATTCACTCTGTAGACCAGGCTGGCCTCAAACTAAGAAATCT